>NC_090904.1:15242158-15277158 GCF_040956055.1 Brachionichthys hirsutus
TAACTATTAGCAGTAAATACAGCTTTTTCCATCCATCCATCTTCTTCTGCTTATCGGGAGTTAGCGGTCTGAACAGGCGTTTCTAGATCTCCCTCTGCCCAGACTCCTCCTCTAGCTCTTCTGAAACGGATGCCCCAGCCACCTCCGCTGACTCCTCTCCATGTGGAGGAGCAGCAGCTCTGCTCGGAGTTCCTCCCTGGTGACTGAGCTCCTCCCCCTGTCTCTCAGGGAGCACCCAGCCACCCTGTGCGACGGCCGGGCCGGGCCAAACGCACTTCATAGAGAAAACGAACACAAGTCTGGATGAGGTACAAAAAGAGGAGCGTGCTGCAAATAGAGACACGATGCACACCAAGAAACGACCTGCAAAAGCAAAACGCTGACTCACTGAAGTGCTTCAAACCTGCACTACCTATTAATGCGCTACGTATTAATGCGCTACGTATTCATGCGCTACGTATTAATGCGCTATGTATTCATGCGCTACGTATTCATGCGCTACGTATTAATGCGCTATGTATTCATGCGCTACGTATTCATGCGCTATGTATTCATGCGCTATGTATTCATGCGCTACGTATTCATGCGCTACGTATTCATGCACTACCTATTAATGCGCGACCTATTAATGCGCTACGTATTGATGCGCTACGTATTCATGCGCCAGGTATTCATGCGCTACCTATTCATGCGCTACCTATTAATGCGCTACGTATTAATGCGCTACGTATTAATGCGCTATGTATTCATGCGCTACGTATTCATGCGCTATGTATTCATGCGCTATGTATTCATGCGCTACGTATTCATGCGCTACGTATTCATGCACTACCTATTAATGCGCGACCTATTAATGCGCTACGTATTCATGCGCCAGGTATTCATGCGCTACCTATTCATGCGCTACCTATTAATGCGCTACGTATTAATGCGCTACGTATTAATGCGCTACGTATTAATGCGCTACGTATTAATGCGCTATGTATTCATGCGCTACGTATTCATGCGCTATGTATTCATGCGCTACGTATTCATGCGCTATGTATTCATGCGCTACGTATTCATGCGCTACGTATTCATGCGCTACGTATTCATGCGCTACGTATTCATGCGCCAGGTATTCATGCGCTACCTATTCATGCGCTACCTATTAATGCACTACGTATTAATGCACTACGTATTAATCCGCTACGTATTAATGCACTACGTATTAATGCGCTACGTATTAATGCACTACGTATTAATGCGCTACGTATTAATGCGCTACGTATTAATGCGCTACGTATTAATACACCAGGTATTAATGCGCTACGTATTAATGCGCTACGTATTAATGCACTACGTATTAATGCGCTACGTATTAATACGCCAGGTATTAATGCGCTACGTATTCATGCGCTACCTATTAATGCACTATGTATTAATGCGCTACGTATTCATGCGCGACCTATTAATGCGCTACGTATTGATGCGCGACCTATTAATGCGCGACCTATTAATGCGCTACGTATTCATGCGCCACGTATTCATGCGCTACGTATTCATACGCGACCTATTAATGCGCTACGTATTAATGCGCTACGTATTCATGTGCTACGTATTAATGCGCTACGTATTAATACGCGACCTATTAATGCGCGACCTATTAATGCGCTACGTATTAATGCGCCAGGTATTAATGCGCTATGTATTAATGCGCCAGGTATTAATGCGCTACGTATTAATGCGCCAGGTATTAATGCGTTAATGCGCTACGTATTAATGCGCTACGTATTAATGCACTACGTATTCATGCGCGACCTATTAATGCGCTACGTATTCATGCGCTACGTATTCATGCGCTACGTATTCATGCGCTATGTATTAATGCGCTACGTATTAATGCGCTACGTATTAATGCGCGACCTATTAATGCGCTACGTATTGATGCGCTATGTATTGATGCGCTACGTATTCATGCGCTACGTATTCATGCGCTACGTATTCATGCGCTACGTATTCATGCGCTACGTATTAATGCGCGACGTATTAATGCGCCAGGTATTAATGTGCTACGTATTAATGCGCTACGTATTCATGCGCGACCTATTAATGCGCTACGTATTCATGCGCCACGTATTCATGCGCTACGTATTCATGCGCTACATATTCAAGCGCTACCTATTAATGCGCTACGTATTCATGCGCTACCTATTAATGCGCTACGTACCTTGTCGGCCTCGTAATTGGAGTCGTTTTCTTTATGAAGTGCGTTTGGCCCGTGTCGGCCACCCTGTGGAGGAAACTCATTTCGACCGCTTGACTTCACGTCCCAAGACCCAGCCTCAGTCCGGGGATCAGGTTGTCCAGCCCCCGCCATTTACTGCCACCGAATCCACATTGGACCATCCCCCATGGTTCCCTGGGTTCTCACCCCACATTGGACCATCCCCCATGGTTCCCTGGGTTCTCACCCCACATTGGACCATCCCCCATGGTTCCCTGGGTTCTCACCCACGTCGTCCTTTCGGGCTGAGCTCGGCCGGGCCCCGTAGGTAGAGGCCCAGCCGCTCGCATTCGAGCCCCGACCCCCGACCCCAGACGTGGATCCAGAATCCTTTAATCAGAGATTTTTTCTCTTACATTAACTCATTGAGTGCCAGCCATTTTTAACTAAGCTATGTGCTGAATATTATTTACTATGACTATGCAAACACCAAACATAACAAATGAGTACCGGAGTGATTGGCTGTTGGAGAGGCAGATTTCAAAGTCAGGGAGGGCAGCGAATGCTTGGGTTTCCAAAAATGTTTAAAAAAAATCCATGTTAAAAAATCATTGATCATGAACTTATTACACATCAGTTAAATATTGTCTTTAAACAAGGCATTTGTGTCATTATAGAATGTCTGATATATGGCAATTTCCCTGATTATTTTGTGTGTGTGTGTGTGTGTGTGTAGGCATGGCCACAACGTACGTGCGTTACAAACAGGTGGAAGCTCTGACAGGTGAGGCTGAGCCCCGGCTCCACAGGCTGAACCTCTCCGGCCTGCTCCTCGGCTTCATCAGCTCCTTTGGGATGTGTGTCGTTGCAAACTTCCAGGTGAGTTCTGCTGGCCCGGGATTAGTTCACACATGTATATAAATATGAATGAATGAATGCATGTGTGTCTTGAGCAGAAGACCACACTGTTCTCCATGCACCTGGTGGGGGCGGTGCTGACCTTCGGGGTGGGGTTCCTCTACATCCTGCTTCAGACGATGGTCTCATTCTACATGCAGCCTCACATCCACAGCAAGACCGTCTATCTGGTCCGCCTCGCCATTGCGGTCTGGACCCTTTGTAGTGCCGTCATCAGTATCTTTAATGAAGCGAAGGCCGGCCTGAGTGTGTCTGTGTGGACTCGGATTGGTGCTGACTGGAGACGGGGACACGTCTGGACTCTGGTTCCACAACAGGAACGTCACAGCTACTGCCCTGACGGTAGCAGTTTGGTGCTTTTGTTGTCATCCAACACGTGTGTTCTTGGATTTTGTTCATCAAAGCTTAGAACCATCTTCTTTGTGCGGCATTATTATCTCTACTAAGGCGGTCATTTTCTCACGTGTCCATTGGGTGGGAGATTATTTCTTATGCAATAAGGAGTGGATTGGAATCAGCCACAAACTGGAACACGCGCTCCTTGTAGTGAAACGCCGAACCTTAACCGTGTCCCGTCAGTGTTTCTCTCATCAGTCATCATGTACAGCAGTCTGCCGGGAGTGGACGTTTCTCACAAACTGCACTGGACTCCTGGAGAGACGGTCAGTCCCTGTCTTCCTGCATGACAGCGAAAATAAAGTAGAACGTTATACAGTAGTCCCTCATTTTCCGCGGGGGTTACGTTCCAAAAACAAGCCGCAATAACTGAAATCCGCAATGTAGTGATCTTTATTTTTTTACAATTATTGTACATGTACATAAATGTTTTAAGGCTGTAAAACCCCTCACCACACACTTTATACACGTTTAACAGTCAGGCATTAATCTAAATAGATTGTTTCAGTATTATAGAATGAAACCAAAGATCAAAACCTTTTCAGAACTAAACATTAGTTTGAGAAATATAAATATATAGTACGTACAGTAAACGTTTTCCTGTTAATAATGTTAAGGCGTGCAGGTCGAGGAAAGAGCCGCTTGGAGTGCAGAAGAACAAATATTCTACTCGTGCTGTCTTTAGCCTCTCATGCTGCTTTATTGGATAGCTTAGCACAGCGGAACGGCAGCGGCTACATGTATCAACAGGAAGAAACAAAACCCAAAAGGGACGTGACGTTTATGCTCCTACAAATAAAAGCCTCTTTTTACACAGAAAATAAGAGCGCTATTAAACAAACGCTTAACAAATAAACATGATAGCTTTTAGAAATAACAAATTTAATTTTAATGATCAACCTACGAGGTTGAACACATGAGAAGTTATTAATAGTGACTCGCGCGTATTTCACAGTTCCTCCGACCGCGCCCCTTCGTCCTTGCGCCGTTTCAAGGCGCATTCAAGTGCAAGAAATAAAATCTGAAAAATTGCATTAAAACTCCGCGAAGCAGCGAAGTCGCGGTAGATGAACCGCATTATATCGAGGGACTACTGTATTTGCATGTCTGTTTTAAGAATCATACCTTCCGTTAATTCGGCATCGTTTCAACTCTGAGGTTGTTTTTGTCTTTCTCAGGGCTACAGTGCTCATATTATCAGCACCGTGTCTGAATGGTCTCTAGCGCTCTCCTTCATCAGCTTCTTCCTCACCTACGTCAGAGACTTTCAGGTACGCCGTCCTCCTGTCTCTCACACTGCTGCTCATTACGGCCTGACATGCATTGCTGTGGACTTTCACTGTGACAATTGACCTGGCCTGGATGGATTTGTGTCGAAACGATGACGCTTGAGATACAACTCTGCAGCGGCTATAGAACCGAGAGTACGCCGTCCCGAGAGCTAGTCTCTGTCTGGGAATCGGGCTGTCGAGCCCCCCGCCGTTGACTGCCACCCATTTGCATCTGATTTCTGTGGTTCCCTGGGTGGGTGGTGAGTCAGCCAGAGGTTGGACCCAACTTTTCTTAGTTTGGCCAGTCACCAGGACCTGTTTGTATTGGGAGCCCATACAGGAGCATAAAGCCCTGGACAATATACCGCTTGTGATCTTTCGGGCACTCAAACTCCCCCATCGCGATACGATGGGGAGTCTTTGCCTCAAGTGGAGGACTTCCAGTGTCTTTGAGTCTTGCTCACGAGTGAGGGAAGGATGGAGCGGTGCAGCGGCTGCAGTGATGCAGTCGTCGTATTGGTCTGTCGTGGTGATTGACCTGTCAATCTACGTTGCTACTCACCTATGGTCACGAGCAGGAGTGTTCTGGGCAAGTCCCGCCAGGAGGAGTCCTCCAGGGAAGACCTCAGACACGGAGGAGACTGTCTCTCAGCTGGCCTGGGAACGCCTCGGGATCCCTCCGTAAGAGCTGGAGGATGGATAGACGTCTAATAACACTCGACTAGCTGTTCTGGAAGCAGTGACGGCAATCGGGGTTGCTGTATTGGAATTTGCATGAATTAAATGTAAGACAGACCTGAAACAGTGGGCAGAAACCCAAACAAAGCAAATGTTAATTAAACAACTGCCTTTGTGCATACGAAAATACATTTATTCTACCAATAATAGGCAAATCATTTTAGGTCCCACATGTTGGGTTGCTGTTCCATCCACCTGCAAATAAAAACAGATTTCAATGAGAACATGTGTCCAGTAGAAGAGAAAACGCACAAGGCACCGCTACAGTGGAACCTCGGTTGTCGAACATAATTTGTTCCCTAATACTGTTTGAAAACCGAAACTATATTTCCCATAAGAAATAATGGATACCGAGTTGTTCGATAACTGAGCTTCCACTGTATTATATTTATTTCTGAAATAAACATTTTCTCCAGTTATTTACATGCAAGTTTATCATCTTAAATTGTAAATAATCCAAGATCAATGCAGTTCATGCAATTAATGATTATCAAGTGGTACCATATTACAAGCCGCTTTAACCAGAATAAAGGATTAAAACAAGCTAAATGTACCAGAACGTCTGATAGAATAAATTATATTGGGATTCTTCTATGACAAGCAAAAGGCCGTTATTACACTAAAATCTCCACTTGTGGAAATGTTTGAAGAAAAATCCAGGCAAAGATTTTTTTTTGCTTTCCACAGATATAAATGCATAAAATTCACAAAAAACATAACTGGAAGTGAATGCTTGGAAGTTTTTGACAGATAAATCTGTGTGCAAGTTACAAAGGAAAACACGTCTCCGAAATTATTCTGACCTTGAGCATAGTATAGACCAGGGGTGGGTCGGCAACCCAAAATGTTGAAAGAGCCGTATTGGACCCAAAAAACAAATATGTCTGGAGCCGCAAAAAATGCAAAGCCTTATATAAGCCTTATAATCAGGCTGTATCTGTATTCCCAAACGGCTCTTTTTCTCTCATCTCCATCCGGATATTTTTGAGCAAAGTCTTTGTTGTTTGCTAACTTCTCATTACATTTTAAGCATACCGGTAAACCCGTCAGCAGTGAAGGCGAACGAATCAGCCCACGTATCATTAAACGTTCTGTTTTCTTCAGACACTTTTCTTTTCTTACATTTATCCATAGTTGTCCTACCTGGGGGTCAAAAAATTCAAGAAATTGCGCGCAATTTGGCGGTTGTGACCGGATATATATCGATGGTTGTGACGTATATTATGAGCGACAAAATAATTGAATATGTTTTATTTTGTATTATTTATAATCACCATAATCTTCAAATTTAGAGTTACATTTTAAAAACGAACAAAAATAAAATACATTGAATTAAATACTCATTATTTATTTTCTAAAGCCACAGGGAGCCGCAGCAGAGGGATGAAAGAGCCACATGCGGCTCCGGAGCCGCGGGTTGCTGACCCCTGGTATAAACGTATAGATCTAGCACATTGTGGCTGCACTAAGCCTAAGGCCAGGATACGTCAGTCTTTTTCTCCGACCTTATCTTTGGTTCGTCAGGATTTATTGCCTTGTTCAACTCTTCAAAAGTTATGCCCAAAGTCTTCCTCTGATCGTTCTTGTAATTATAACAGCAAAACACTGGAAAGACCGAAAGACTTCTTGACAGAGTCCGAAACCGGCTTCGACTCTGCCAGCTTCATCGGCGACCACAACTTCCAAGATGGCGGACGCATGCCCGCGTTGAAATTCCGTGACCGCCAGTCTATGTTGTGGGATGTCTATGGGAGGAAGTCTGGGGAAAGGGAAGGCTGGGAATTCTTGCTTGGACTGTTGCCTCCACGACCTGGAAGAGGATGGATGGGTGGAAATAATTCTTTGTGGGACCCAAATATATTTATCCGTTTCATAAAACTGGGAAAGTCACGAAGGGGTCTCTGATTGACGACATTGTGTGTAACTTTCTGTTCTTGGTTTCTTTTCTCGTGAAGAAAATCAACTTGAGAGCAGAAGCAGATTTGCAGAGCGACCACCTTTATGACTGGCCGCACGGCGAAGCTGCAGCAACGCAGAACGGCAATCCCGAAGCCTCCGAGTCGTCTCCATTGCTGGCGGGAAAGCAGTGACCAGCAACCGATCGATTCAAATAAAACGGCTTCCGTAATGTTGAGTGTTTTCTAATCATGTTTGGAGACGTTTCACGAGGACGTTCTTAATCTGGCGGCCCTTCCAGGGTCAGGGGTCATGTTCTCGTCCTCTGCTGGTCTGGGATGGGGACGGGAAGCATCCTGTAGAAACGCAACCAAAACTAGAAAAGATTAGCAGATTAGTGAATCTGTAGATGGAGTTCTCAATGTCAATGTGCCATATCCTTTCCCGACTCCGTTCTGGATATTGAGGAACGAACTTTGAAGCGCCATTGACTGCAATGCTGACAAAAACAGTCAAACTAATCTGGAATCCAGGATCTCTTATCGATCACCACCCAAATGTAATCCTCTGTTCCTGGTAACATTCCCAACATTTCCTGAAGATTTCCTCCAGACCCGTCCAGAACTTTTTGAGGTATCTTGCAGACGGACAGGCCTCGGCCGGGGTAACTATATTCTCACTGGAGGCACCATGTGAGCGGGAAGACGGAGAATTGTATTAATTCCTATCTGAAATTTGCTGAACTGGCCCTTTAACCCAAATGTTTCTTTGGCATCGAGGCTCAGCCGCTCTGCGCATCTAACGCTCCAGTTGTGTTGTTACACGTTTGTTACCATGTAACAACTGAATAAATGGCATCTTGTGAGTCCTTTAAGTCTTTCATTCTTGCTCGTTTCGTTAAACAGCAGGGAGCGGTTCATGAGTCGTGGTTTTCCCATTGCAGCGAAAGATCGGCAGGTCCAGACCCAAAAGGACCTTTCAACTGGCAGGTCATTTATAAGAAGGGTACTTTTAATTTCTTAACCCTTTAAAGCCCAAACCATGTCATAATTGTCTTCCGCACGGAAATAGATATATATTTAAAAAGCATTGCACGCTGTAATAACAGTAAAGCTGTAAAAACATTTGTTTTATTTTACTTATTTATTTTTCCTCCCCCTGGCAAGCTTATTGTTTTTTTCTTTTTGTTTCGTTTAATGTTTTTATTGACTTGACATGCAATATATTTCAATTAAAAATAAAATAAAATAAAAAGTACACGCTAAGAAAAAAAACTGCTCCAGGCACGCCTTCACCCTTAGCCCTCCCCATTCATGTTACAGGGCCCCGACACCCCCGGTAACGTGAGCAGTAGAAATCCCGCCCATGTTTTCGTTTCATTCATGTTACGGGGCCCCGACACCCCCGGTAACGTGAGCAGTAGAAATCCCGCCCATGTTTTCGTTTCATTCATGTTACGGGGCCCCGACACCCCCGGTAACGTGAGCAGTAGAAATCCCGCCCATGTTTTCGTTTCATTCATGTTACGGGGCCCCGACACCCCCGGTAACGTGAGCAGTAGAAATCCCGCCCATGTTTTCGATCAGTGTTGTGAAACTTATTGAAAATGAATGCTACGTCACAGGATCGATTTACGTAAGGGGCGGTGAGCGCCTCAGTAAACAAATAAATATAGTTTTTAAACATTATTTTCGTTCGAGTCCAAATTAAATATCTTGGACGGGTAAAAAATTAAAGTATTTGAAAACTCATCGGCATCTCCTTCATTTTTTAATATACGAATTTTATTTTGAAAACCATTGCCGGAAGTAGCCATTGTACACACGGCTGTCTTGTACACATCGACCGTTCAAGCCGAGCTGCTCTCACGTCTGCGTCGTTTCTGAGTCGTGGGTTGACCCGGTTCAGCTCAGTTCACACCGGCGTCGGTCATCCCGGTGACCCCGATGTTTTCACCGGCTCGGACGGTACCCGCCAGGCTTCTCAGGCCGGCCTTGGGGTTCCCTGTCCGCCTGGCCTCTGAGCAGAGAGGTAACAACATTCTGGAGCAGCTAGCATGAAGCTAATCCGGCAGTGACGCACTTTGCTACTCCGGCTCGTGATGAAGCGGGGCTCGGGCCTTTAACTCTTGCGTTGCCCCCGGACAGGCACCCTCCTCACGGGGAGGGATCTGGTGTCGTTCTGGGGGGAATGTCAAAAGCTCAACTTTCCGCACGAAGACCATTTATTTATTTATCGAGCTAGCTCGGCAGCTAGCTCTAGCTAGCCGCGTCACCCAGGGACGCGCACACGTTTACGCACGCGAGCTACTTGTAACGTGATCTACCGTCGATATAAAAACATTTAATTATTCCATTATTACTGAATGGAATCGGGCAGCCTCGAGGGCACCTCCGAGTGGTCGTCGGTCACGATGGACCCAATGACCTTCTGACCTTCTGGCGCTTCTGTCTGCAGAGTTGGTAAAGAAGCATGACCTTGAGAAGGATGAGCCACGCCCCCTCTACATGGATTTCCAGGCCACCACGCCCATGGTAACCATTGGCAACCGTGCTGCCGAGGTTCCCGGTCTTGCCCGCTGATGATCGAGTGTACTGTGTGTGTTGGCGTGCAGGACCCCCGCGTCCTGGATGCCATGATGCCTTTCCAGGTGAATCACTATGGCAACCCTCACTCCAGGACTCACGCCTACGGCTGGGAGAGTGAGAGCGCCATGGAGACGGCCAGGAAGGTAGCGAGACGGGGGACATTTGTCCACGTAGCGTCTCTCGCACCACCGCAGTGATCTTGTCCCGTTTCTCGCTCGCTGAGCAGCAGGTGGCGGATTTGATTGGCTCGGATCCCAGAGAGATCATCTTCACGAGTGGCGCCACCGAGTCCAACAACATGTCCATCAAGGTCCGCCCCCCCCCCCCCCCCCTCGGGCCGGGTCCACTGAAACGACCCCGTCTGTTCTGCAGGGCGTGGCTCGGTTCTACCAGTCCAAGAAGCGGCACCTGATCACCACTCAGACGGAACACAAGTGCGTTCTGGACTCGTGTCGGGTTCTGGAGGCCGAGGGGTTCCGTGTCAGCTACCTGCCGGTCCAAAAGAACGGCCTGCTGGACCTCGAGGTAACGCGTCTGATGCACAGACATCCGACGCATCCGACAGACCGCCTGCCTGTGTGTCCAGGTTCTCCAGGCGTCCATCCGTCCCGACACCTCGCTGGTGTCCGTGATGACCGTGAACAACGAGATCGGAGTCAAGCAGCCCATCGCAGAGATCGGTAACCGTGGTTTCATTCACACGTTGCCGTGGTTACTTCGGGAGTTGCTTCTCTCCTCAGCCGTCACTCTCGCGGAATTAATCCTCGTGGATTGCGATAACATTTATCGTGTTAGACTTTCTCCTGCCAGAACGTCGTCGTCCTGCCGGAACGTCGTCGTCCTGCCGGAACGTCGTCGTCCTGCCTGAACGTCGTCGTCCTGCCGGAACGTCGTCTTCCTGCCGGAACGTCGTCGTCCTGCCGGAACGTCGTCGTCCTGCCGGAACGTCTTCTTCCTGCCGGAACGTCGTTGTCCTGCCTGAACGTCGTCGTCCTGCCGGAACGTCGTCGTCCTGCCGGAACGTCGTCTTCCTGCCGGAACGTCGTCGTCCTGCCGGAACGTCTTCTTCCTGCCGGAACGTCGTCTTCCTGCCGGAACGTCGTCTTCCTGCCGGAACGTCGTCATCCTGCACGAACGTCGTCTTCCTGCCGGAACGTCGTCGTCCTGCCGGAACGTCGTCGTCCTGCCTGAACGTCTTCTTCCTGCCGGAACGTCGTCTTCCTGCCGGAACGTCGTCGTCCTGCCGGAACGTCTTCTTCCTGCCGGAACGTCGTCTTCCTGCCGGAACGTCGTCTTCCTGCCGGAACGTCGTCGTCCTGCCGGAACGTCGTCGTCCTGCCTGAACGTCTTCTTCCTGCCGGAACGTCGTCTTCCTGCCGGAACGTCGTCGTCCTGCCGGAACGTCTTCTTCCTGCCGGAACGTCGTCTTCCTGCCGGAACGTCGTCTTCCTGCCGGAACGTCGTCGTCCTGCCGGAACGTCGTCGTCCTGCCGGAACGTCTTCTTCCTGCCGGAACGTCGTCTTCCCGTCGGAACGTCGTCTTCCTGCCGGAACGTCGTCTTCCTGCCGGAACGTCGTCGTCCTGCACGAACGTCGTCGTCCTGCCGGAACGTCGTCTTCCTGCCGGAACGTCGTCGTCCTGCCGGAACGTCGTCTTCCTGCCGGAACGTCGTCGTCCTGCCGGAACGTCTTCTTCCTGCCGGAACGTCGTCTTCCTGCCGGAACGTCGTCTTCCTGCCGGAACGTCGTCGTCCTGCACGAACGTCGTCGTCCTGCCGGAACGTCGTCTTCCTGCCGGAACGTTGTCTTCCTGCCTGAACGTCGTCTTCCTGCCGGAACGTCGTCTTCCTGCCGGAACGTCGTCTTCCTGCCGGAACGTCGTCGTCCTCGCTGTGTTTCTAAAGAGCAGCGTTTACTTTGCTTCTTTTCGTATTTATTTGAACTGTTTGAGCGCGTTCAACTGAATCCTTGTTTGTGTGCGTCAACATGGCCGATGATCGATCTGATTGATCTCTTCTCCTGTTCCCAGGTCGGATTTGCCGTTCTAAAGGAATCTTCCTTCACACGGATGCTGCTCAGGCTGTTGGGAAGATTCCCATCAATGTTTCTGACTGGAAGATTGATCTGATGTCCATCAGCGCTCACAAACTATATGGACCCAAAGGTTAGCTGTTAGCATGTAGCTTTACCGCTGAGCCTCTCATCCACATCAGCACCATGATGACATCACTTCCTGTGTATTTCTGGGGGGGAGACGTTTCACCTTCCATCCTCGAGGTGAAACGGCAGGTCCGGTTGATTCTTCCGTGGTTTACCTGGATGACTATGGGCGAAAGGCGGGGCACACCTCGGACACGTCGCCAGCGCTTTGACAGACAACCATTCACACACTGCCCACGGTGGGGGGGGGCGGGGGGGGACTTAAAAACCACACACAGATCCAATTTGAACCTGGTACCTTCTCGCTGTGAGGCAGCAGCGCTACCCGCTGCACCACCATGGCGCTCCGTTGAAGAAACATGTTTTATCTTTATAGCTCTATACGGGTGGTGATACGTGACATCACAGGTGTGTGTGTGTGTGTGTGTGTGTGTGTGTGTGCGCGTACAGGTGTGGGAGCTTTGTACGTGCGTCGCCGGCCCCGGGTGCGTTTGGAGCCACTGCAGAACGGGGGCGGGCAGGAGAGGGGCCTACGCTCCGGCACCGTCCCCACCCCCCTGGCTGTCGGGCTGGGAGCCGCATGCAGCATATCTCAGCAGGAGATGGAGGTAAGAGAAATAAACCAACCCCCCCCGACTCCACAAACCTCTTTAAACGGAATCTGTGTGCGTGTGTGTGCGTGTGTGTGTGTGTGCATCTACAGTATGATCACTGCAGGATCTCCAAACTGGCTGATCGTCTGGTAACGAAGATCATGTCTGGGCTTCCGGATGTTATCATGAATGGAGACCCAGAACAACGCTACCCTGGTACACGCACGCACACACACACACACACACACACACACACACACCATTCTGAACGTGGACAGAAGCGTCTTCAGCAGCCTGGCTGTGTTCCCTCTTCAGGCTGTGTGAACCTGTCCTTTGCCTATGTGGAGGGAGAAAGTCTGCTGATGGCGCTCAAGGATGTTGCTCTGTCATCTGGGAGGTCAGACACACACATTTAAAGGGGGGGGGGGGGGGGGGGGGCTCCTATTCAGGTTCAGCTGTACCCATAGTGCGTCACCATCCCAGGTGAGATGATTCACTTTCATGCTCCTTAGTTCAAGATTGGCTTTGTGAAAGGTAGAAACAACTTGAAATGTTCCAGGACACGGACACACACACACGCACACACACACACACACACGCACACACAGTGTGTCTTCTAAGCGGGTTCGATGAATGGGTGTTTGTGTTTCTTTAGTGCGTGTACTTCAGCGTCTCTGGAACCGTCGTATGTGCTCCGCGCTATCGGCGCAGATGAAGACCTGGCTCATTCTTCCATCAGGTAGAACCACACACTGGTTATAACCTGGTAATAACGCTTATTACAGAACCACGCACCGTCATAACCTGGTAATAACGCTTATTATAGAACCATACACTGGTTATAACCTGGTAATAACGCTTATTATAGAACCACACACGGTCATAACCTGGTAATAACGCTTATTATAGAACCACGCACCGGTCATAACCTGGTAATAACGCTTATTATAGAACCACGCACCGGTCATAACCTGGTAATAACGCTTATTATAGAACCATACACTGGTTATAACCTGGTAATAACGCTTATTATAGAACCACACACGGTCATAACCTGGTAATAACGCTTATTATAGAACCACGCACCGGTCATAACCTGGTAATAACGCTTATTATAGAACCACACATGGTCATAACCTGGTAATAACGCTTATTATAGAACCACGCACCGGTCATAACCTGGTAATAACGCTTATTACAGGTTTTACTCCCTGTATTTTATTCAGCTTGTACCTTTCCGTTTCTGTGTGTGTTTTAGGTTTGGCATTGGCAGGTTCACCACAGAAGAGGAGGTCGACTACACCGCCAATAAATGTATCCACCAGGTGTCCAGACTCCGAGAGATGAGGTGACGCCACTGAGCTGATTGTTCTGCTTTATTATCAGTTATTATCACGTAATCACCGTGTTTGTTTGTCCGTCTGTTCGCAACATATCTGAGAATGTTAGATGGATCTTGATGAAATGTTGGGAATGTTACCAGGAACAGTGATGATCCAGAAGAGATCCTGGATTCGAGAGCGAGAACGTTGTCTGTGAGGCGTTGACTCGGAACCGATAACCGGTCTCTCTCTCTCTCTCTCTCTCTCTCCTGTCTGTTAGTCCTCTGTGGGAGATGGTTCAAGAAGGCATCGATCTAAAGAGCATCAAGTGGTCGCAGCATTAGAGCAACCTGCCACTCCCTGGCTGGCACAGACTCCCAGGAACGTCTGGGAATAGCTTCCCAGCATTTCCTTACTGGACGAAAAACAAAACGCGCACAAACGTCCTGTCTGCTTATAACTGTATTTACTTTGTCCTCGTTGAAGCTACTCTAACTGCGCTACTAACTCGGTGTGACGTCGAGTGCATCAGTTTGTCTCAGCTGTTGCTGAAGTGAACTTCTAAAGCAGGTCGGAGGTTACTGTGGTGATCTCTGCCGATCAATTGAGATCGAATTGCATTGAAAGAAAAGCTAATGGCAGCCAAAGGCAGCAGGGCCACATCTACTTGTTTTGCTGCGTCAGATATTTTCACTTGATTAAACCTACTTGCTCCTCTCAGGCCACCCCCCCCCCCCAGGTTTTCTACAAACACAAGTTGAAAGTGGTTGTATTACTTTGTTGGACACTACCAAAGGAGTGAGGCTCACGTCTGTGTCACACATATCGGGCTGACGTTGTGGGTGACCCTGAAAGCCCAGGAACAACCATCTGAAATCTGAGAGAGTTTTTTATTCCAAAGACTTCAGCCTTTTCAGGTCGTATTTACTGAACACCTGCAGTTCCTCGTTTTCTGTGACACAATTATCCAATAAAGCAATCAACAGTATTTTGTTTTTGTTTTTGTTAAACTTTTATTCGCTCCACTGAGGCAGGAGAAGACACATGGACGTAGTGAGGGAGGACATGAGAGTGGCTGGTGTTGGGGAGGACGATGCAAAGGACAGGGTGAAGTGGAGAACGTTGATTTGCTGTGGCGACCCCTCAGGGGACAAGAAGAAAGTACAGCAGTAGTAACTCAAATTTCTCGGCAATTTTTATGGTGAGATAAAAAAAGAGATTAAATTAATTACAGATCATAATTAATTGAATCTCATGTTTTAATCTTTTGACATATATATATATATTTAAATACACACATACACACACACCTACACATATGTATTAATATACATAAATCAATTGTTTTTGGACTCCACCCAATAGGGGGCGATGTCGCGCTGAGGTTAGGTCAACGAAGTCTCGTGTCGTCGCTTCTTGTATCGCGATATTTGCGCCGACATTTCATACCGTGGCGAGCTGCGAGGCGAGGAGCGGAGAACAGACCCGAGTTTAAAGCTCATTGTTTGTTGACAGATTTCTTGGTAAGAGACGAGCAGCGGCAGTCCGCTCAGGGTTACACTCACACCGGGGGTCACGGGTGCGAGGAGCCGCTTAGAGCGCGCATCCGGCTGAACACACACAAAGAAGAAGTAGGCGGCTAGCGGAGCCTTTCTGCGCAGGTAGCTAAGCTAAGGCGCGACGTTAACCCATTCTGCGGTTAGCTTGTGACGCATCGCTGACTCGAGCGTGTTGTTGAGCCTTAATGGTGTTGCTTGTTCATTAAAATGACTAAAATGTTCGTTCAGGCGTTTTTAAAATGGCGTCTGGTACGTAGTAGCTAGTAGCTATAATTGTAGCATAGCCAGCTTGTGTAAGAAGAATATTTCATCAGTTTCGCTTGTTCTCTAAACACTGGCCTCTCTTAAAAACATTAGCCTTCGTGTGTATTATTTCACATCAACATTTCCAAACCCTGGAATAAAATAAAATAAAATTCCCATCGGGCCAATTGTCAATGCCGGAAACATTGGCCTGGATCCACACCAGCTTTATTTAACCAGGTGTAAATAAAGGCTAGCGGCGTGATGCAGATTGTATATTATTCTAAAAGAAATCTGTGATTTTCATTTAATCGTGTGTTTGTGATTGCTTTTATTTATGTCGCCGTTCGGCTGGTAGAAAGGCCCAGTATTTATATCAGCGATGCCTCGTGGTGTGAATCTGAGGAAAAGGATCATATTTGCTCGAATACTTTCTCGGGAGTTTCATGGTTGCACTTGTGCTGTGAGGTGTCGGTCCGTAATTGTTCCGAGGTTCAGAGAGCTGTAGGCATGGCTGCCTCTCGCCCCACCCTGGCTGCTGAGGTTCGAGCTCCTGGTTCTTCATTCCTGGTTCCGTCTCTGCAGCTGAGTGCTGATGGCAGTGCACTCATGAGAGCTCCATTGTTCCTGTTTGTTTTGGGCTTTCTTGCACCAGAAGCTGTATTCTAGCCTTACACTGAAGAGCCAAGGTGCTTTCTGGTCCACACTGAATTTGCTTTGTTGAAATGTTCTGGCTTTTATTTCCTGTCTGATTTGAGCTTTTGTTTTGTGATTTCTCTGTGAGTGCCTTCTGTAGTTGAACCTTTTCACCTCTTTTGCATCGTTATTAAATCCTATTGCTGCGGTGCATTTTTGACGAGGACTAACACCAACAAGAGCCATTTATGACCGGCTTTTAAATCCATTAATAGTTCGTCTTTGGATGTCGTTTGTTCGTGCTCAGATTGGCTCTAATGCTTTCAGGCATGACGTAGAAAGACGTGGCGCTTTAAGGACATGCCCCCTGCTGGGCCGGCATGTGGAGGCTGACGGGTCTGGACCAGGTTACTTTGAACATAGAGCGTGTGGCGTGTTTCTCAGGATTCGTCTGTGAAGGTGAAGATGGTGGAAGCAGCACACTTTGCTCTAACTGCTGCTGTAGGACACGTTCTTGCCATTATTGGATGGAAAACTTGTTGCTGTGTTTCTTTGTTGCTTTGTCTTCTGACCAGCTGCTGTTTTTTTGTGCTATGCGGACAGCTGGTTCTTGATGTTTCTCTGCTTGTCATGATACTGATGTTGTTCTGGTTGATATACTTTCATGTTGTTTGTTAATATTATGCTAATGTTGCTCTTGATAAAATGTTATGTACCTGCTATTGACCTGAGAAGTTGCTAACTTTGCTTTTATTGTTCTGGTTGATGACTTACTGCTGATGCTCAACAATGATATTGTTTTGTTGTTAATGCAAATATTATTTTTGCAATCGTTGACGATTTGAATTTGGTGGCAATCTGTTGTTGCTGGCCTCCTGGTTGGTTCTGGTTCTGGTTGCTGGATTGATCCTTGGTTGTTGCATGGTGTTTGTAGAATGTTGGTTGTAGGTTGGCATAACAGTTGACTTCAGTTTTTAATTTAGTGCCAGCTTTTTGCGACGTAGCCTTTAGTTCTGGATATGTGTCTTGTCAAAAAGAAAAGTTTCTGTTTTTGTATTCTGAGATGTTTTCCTGCTGCTGGTTTCAAATCTCTAATGGCTTTAAAATATACTTCCAGTGGGGCAGTTGATGGAAAATGACCAAAAACGGACATTTATAAGCGTTGGCACCTAATGTATTTGTTTACATAGGTGCAGGTGGTTGAGTGGGTCGTTCTATGATCGAGAGGTTGGCTGTTCGATTCCCGGCTCCGGCACATGTGTACACTGTTGTTGTGTCCTTGGGCAAGACACACCTGTGTGAATGTAGTGAGCGAGTGAATGTTGGTGGTGGTCAAATTGGCAGCCTCGCTCCTGTCAGACTGCCCCAGGGCAGCTGTGGCTGTAGCTCCACCTCCACCAAGTGTGGAGGGAATTAATAATGCACAATGTGAAGCGTCTTTGGTGCCCAGAAAAGTGCTGAATAAAATCAAGCATTATTATTATTAATTACAGCACAGTCAAGAATTTTCAATGTCAACTGTTCGAAAACTAAAAACTGCTGATTATTTGAAAGTACTTGATCAAAAGCAGAACATCAAACTAAAACAATTGTACGATTTCATAAATTAAATATCCATTCTAAAAATATAATTTTCTTTCTGTTTTTCTTTTGAACTTTTCTTTTTGCAGAGACAGGCTCCTGTATAGATTAGAGGCAATTACGGATGCATGGAGCGCATCTTCTCGGAAGTTATACAACGGGGTTAATCTTCATTTAGTACCATTAAATATAGATCTAATTATCTGAGCTTGGTCTAGAGTACAAAGATAGACTTCTAAAAAAAGGGAGACCTTATTGAGAAGGGTTGCAAGGCTTGCCAGTTTCAAGGTATGCCATGGTACCGGTTGAATAAAAAAGATGAACAGAAAGTCTGTGCTGCTTCTGGACTACCTGTGAGACATGCATTGGGAGATTGTGACACAAATGAAGCAGAGAAAATGTTGCGCTGATCTCACCGGTCATGCCTGTCCAAGAATGAAGAACGCTGGCCATAAACATCGATATCCTGGTAGCTTGTGGATTTAAAAAGAATCTCATCCTTGACTGCGGGGCTTTGTCACACCACCATGTTGACTTCACAGTTGTAGTTGTCAGGTGTCCAGTGTTCCCTCAGTCTGGCATTTTATCTGTTGCTTGAAGCATTGTTTTGGTAGTTGTGCAAGTATTATCTTCTTCTCTTTGGGAATGACTGGAAAAGCCTGATGAGCCCTTTCGTTGTCGTCATTGCCAGTGATTGGTAGTGCGCGGGTCTCTGAGCGTGGTGTCTCTTGTCATATTGGACGGGGAACTTCATATAAATGTTAATGGGCTGTAAAACGGAAGGGATACAGCGAATATTGTGAGCAGGGGGTTGGGCATTTGGGCAACGGAGGCAACAGTCTGAGCAGGGATTTCCAGACTTCCCTCACCCCAGACACCTCCTCCAGCTCTTCCGGGGGAATTCCCAGGCGTTCCCAGGCCAGACGTTTTGTTTCTTAATCCCTTTTCCTCAAAGAGTAGATGTACCTCTTTCTGATGTAATTCATTAATTTGGAAATTTGGACTTTTTAATCAACCGTTCAAGTACAACATGGTATGAAACTGGTATTTACAGTAACCCCTTGACATACGAGTATAAATCGTTCCTGGACCGAGCTCGTAATCACTCCTATGTCAAATCAAATTTTCCCGTAATGACTGAAACCAATTTAATCCATTCCAAGCGTCTAAAAACACTCAAACCAATGCTAATAACGGGGAAAAACGTTTTTATATACCGTATTACTGTAATGTAAAATTCAAGACGGGTGATAGCGCTAACAGCGGCATGCAGCGCGCAGGGAGAGTTGGACGCTACGTAACACTTTATACAGTACTTGTACCTTACATGTACTCTTACTTAAACTTAGGCATAATAGTTCTGCCTTTGGAAGGCTTTGTGTTCTTGATAGCATCCTTCTGTTTGTCTAAGTATACATATCGTCGATGTACTCCACTCGTACTGGCGTGCCAAATCACGGACACCACGGTCACGTTGATGGGTAATTTCATGCTTCATCTCCATCGTCATCATTTTTTCTCCTTTCTCCCCGCCATCCTTACCATTCGCTTTCTTTGGACCCATCACTTATAAAGAATATCCACAGATGCAGCCAGAATGAGTGAACGATTGGAACGCTCGCAGTGCTCGGCCATTTAGCGTCAGCATCTGGAGGTTGCTTGTATCTCAAATTTATACTGTCATCTCAATGCAAAATATTGCTTGCAGGTTTCCTCGTATCTCAGAACACTCGTATGTCGACGTATTACTTTATACATTTTATGTTCAAAGGCAATAACACATCCAATCGGACTGTTGCTGCTTATCAGAAGAAAGACGTGCGGCACTTGGCCTTTTACTTTCTTTCTGTATTTGTACTGGTAGCTCTTCTGGCACACTGCTTGCAGAGAGAGTGAGCATGTTTTTTTTTTTTTTGGGGGGGGGGGGGGGGGGTTGCGAATCTAATATATGGGAAACACTGATTGCATCAGATACACATGATGTGAGAATGTAAGTAAGTAAAATGCAGAAAGCTGGTGACTTTTTCAGTTTAGATTTTTTTTAAGCAACCATGTTTTATCCCCAAAGCTACTCCAAATACCTCTGGCTTCAAATTCCAGGATCCAAAAGTGAGGTTAAATAGTATTCTGTGAGCTATTCTGAGGAAACAGAATTTAAATTCTTGGCTAAGGCTTTACTGGCCTTTGAAGTGAGATCTGAGTTTCCTGAAACCTTTGGTAACCACTGGTAATCCTCTACCTCGTCTTCATCTGACAGTAGTATTGCTTTCTCCCCAGGTTATAGAGCTGTTGTTTAGCAGTCAGTATGGCGGTAGTCATCAGGCTGCAGGGTCTGCCCATAGTGGCTGGCACCATGGACATCAGGCACTTCTTCTCTGGTCTCACCATCCCTGACGGGGGAGTGCACATCGTTGGGGGTGAACATGGCGAGGCCTTCATCGTCTTTGCCACTGACGAAGATGCTCGGATGGGGATGATGCGCACAGGTGGGTCCATTAAGGGCTCCAAAGTGTCACTGTTGCTTAGCAGCAAGACAGAAATGCAGAACATGATTGAACTTAGTCGCCGCAGATTTGAGGCTGGGGCAGGCACTGGGGAGACAGCAGCAGCTACAGCAGGAAATGCTAACAGACAAGTGGCCACCTCCATACCCGCAGTGCAACCTGGGACAGGGGGGAGGCTCAGTAGCCATGGAAACCAGGGTTTCAATATCAACCAAGTCTCGGTGACTGCAGCAAGGTCATCTCAGGAGCCGGCAAGCAACAAAACAGTGACCAGCATCTTGCCAAGCTTCCCCAATAGCTACAGCTCTGCCCCCACTATCAGCACGGCTCTGGTAGGACTTGGTACAGGACCCCCACCCATCCCTCCACTTCCAACCATGCCCTCAATGCCTCCCATGCCCACGTTGCCTATCATTCCAGTTCCTCCCCCAGTGTCCTCCCTCCCCCCTGTCCCGACAGTTTCCCCACTATGCCAAGGCCCTCCAGTGCCTCCAATGTCACACCTCCCCCACATATCCTCTCTGCCTCCTTTCAACCCATCCCTACCTCCTCCAGCAGGACTGGGCTCTGGCCTCCCTCTTGGAACCCCCGGCCCCATGCTATTCAATCCTCTCTCCCCTTTGGCCTCTTTCGGCCTCCAGGCCCATATGAAGGCAGCTGTTGTGGCCAGTGGAGCAGGAGTGCTCAACCCTGATGAGATGCTTGTCCTCTTACAGAACCTCCCATTCTCCTGCACAGAGGTGGACATTAGGAGTTTCTTTCGAGGTCTTGGGGTCGATGGAGTTCGCCTGCTTAGGGATGGACAGGGCCGACCTACTGGCAGGGCTATGGTTAAGTTCTTTTCACCCCAAGAAAGTTTTGAAGCAGTGAAGCGGGGAGGGGGGATGATGGGCCAACGGTTCATTGAGATCAACCCAGGTACTGAACGACAATGGAACAGCATCAATGACAGTGGGACAGGCCTGGCTACTCACATTAGTAACAAGTTACACAATGAGTCACAGGACCAGCTGCACCGCCGTGGTATTACTGGGGTAGGAGGCAGGGATCAGCGAGGAAGGTCACGGTCTCCCCACCGGCAAGAATTCTGTGTCTACCTTAAGGGCCTCCCTTACGAGGCAGACAAGAAACAGATAAAGGAATTCTTTAACAACTTGGCTGTCATAGATGACAGCATTTACATAGCATATGGGCCCAATGGGCGAGCCACAGGGGAGGGCTTCCTTGAGTTCAAAACAGAACAGGATCATAAGACTGCTCTGGGTGCGCACATGCAGTACATGGGTACCCGCTTCATTCAAGTCCACCCAATCAGCCATAAGGGAATGCTTGAAAAGATTGACACCATCCGAAAACGTGACACTGTACATGGTGAAGGCAAGCACCAGGATGGCTTGAAAGCTCCCAGGAACTGTGCTCACATCAGTAATATCCCTTACAATATCTCCAAAAAGGATGTCCGCGCCTTCCTGGAAGGTGTGGGAATGTATGAGGATACCCTGAAAGTTCTGACAGATAGTAATGGCAATGGTTTAGGCCAAGCTGTTTTCCAGTTACGAACTGAGGAAGATGGGCGCAAAGCCGAAAGACTCCATCGACAAAAACTCAATGGTCGTGACGCCTTTGTACACCTTGTAACTTTTGAGCAGTTGAAGGAAATTGAGAGAAATCCTCCACCCCAGAACAAGAGAGGGCAACGCAGTCAGAACCAGAATCAGGTGAGCCAAACTCAGAATCAGCACCTACCAGTCCAGCCCAGTTCCCAGCAATCCCAGATCAATCCATTTGCTGGAATTAGTGGTGATGAATTCAGCTTTCTCAGAAATACTATGGGAAACCTTAGCGCCCCTTTTGTGAATCCATTTTCAACTCCAGGAAATGGCCTGGCAGGACCTCCTCCGCTCCCCCCTCTCACAGCAGGACTGGGAGATGTGAATATGAGTGTGGCTCCTCCAATTATTGCTGGACTTCCTGGAGCACCAATTTTGGAGCCACCTGGCTTTCGACCTGCACCTGCCGGAGTCGGTCCATTCAGCCAGGATGGACTTAGAGGGTTGGCGCTCTTTGAAAATGCCAACAGGAAGGGAGCTGGAGGAGGACCAACCCGAGGGGGAGGGGCTAACAACGGCAACAGCAACCAAGGACGTGCAGGTGGTGGGGCTACTGGTGGACAGCAGGTCTTCACAGCAGGAGCTGATGTTCTCCGTAACCAGCCGGTTCCCGGAGGACCTGTCAATCCCAACAGTCAGCACGGTGTTGCTGGTCCAACGATTGTAAGGCTTCAGAATATGCCATTCACTGTAACTGTGGATGAGATTATGGACTTCTTTTATGGCTACCAAGTGGTGCCAGGCTCAGTTTGTCTGCAGTTCAGTGAGAAAGGCCTGCCAACTGGTGAAGCTATGGTGGCCTTCCAGAACCCTGAGGAAGCAACTGCTGCGGTTATGGACCTTAACGACCGACCAATTGGAGCGCGTAAAGTCAAAATAAGCCTGGCTTAAAGCCTCATTCAAAACGGACAAACTCCGCATTAAGGAAACCTTTCACCTACATGGAACAACCGTTTGCTGAAACACAGCCGTATCTCAGAGGTAGCATCAGTTCGGTTCATGCTTTGTCCTCCACACTGGCTGTCGTTTTGACTTTGTCATTAATGGCAGGTAGCCATCCGGTTTCTGTCGATGGGAAAACTGCTCTTTTCTGCATTTTCACTGATTCTGTGATACTGAGGTCTATAATGTTGGCCGGTTTATGGTTGTTTCTCACCCTGTTTCCAATGCAACCTTTTAGTTGTCCTGGTATCACCATGACGATAAGGAAGCTGACAAAAAGACTTGCTGTGCTGCGGCGGTTTAAAATGTCTATACTCCATCGCTGTGGTATAATGATGGAAAGCACTGCTGTCATGATAATATGTTAATGCTTGATTGCTGTGGTGAAATGTTGAAATGCCTCATGTTAAAGTAGTAAAAATGATACTGACATGCTCTCTTGCTGTTCTAAAAGGGTGACGATATGTTGCTATGGTAACGTGTTCGTGTTTGTGTTGATGTAGTGCTCCGCTGAGGATGTGGGATGGACAGACGACTGACTCGTGTTTCATTGTAAATAATGACTGCGCTGCTGATTCCTTCCTCTCTGCCACATGTGTTTCTAATGTTGCCGTGTTTCTGATCAGTTCCACCCTTTCGTCAGCGCATTATCGGTGTTTGGATTGTCGAGTGCTGGGAGTATGCGGCTTATTTTAGTTTGGTAGGTTTTTTGTTTTGCTTGTATGCATGTTTAAACATTTTAATTTGGATAAAGCTAACTTTTGTTACTGTTGTATGTGAACAAACTTGTATAATCTTATAACCATACACTAGTCTCCTTTGCTTGAGTCAATAAAAGGACATTCTTGATGCACACCTGCTGACCTGCATCAGCTTTTTCTGACTGTTTGACCTTCACTGCTTGATGATGGAAACCTTTTGATCGAGGGGTTCATTTCGGTAATTAAATCAAATTTACTTTTCTAAATGTTGAATGGAAGACAGTGTTATTTGAAATCCATATCACCTTCAGTTTGACTTCGTCACAAGGTACTTATAAAGTGATTAAACTTTGTTCCAATAATGGTTCCAGTTCCTGTCTGGTGTAATAATTATTTCTGAGACATGGACAGAGAAGAATCCAAATTAATCCTTCATGGATGCCAAGTAATGAGGCACAGTATTTCTTTGTTTTTAACTTCATGTCTTTTTATAGTTTGGCTGTTGTCTCCTGTAAAATGACTGTCCATGGGAAAGCTGCAACTATTGGTTTGAGCTCATTTGTTTGTGGTAGTATGCTACTTGCCCTGTGTAGCACCCAGTTTTGTTGTGGCTAATGCTATTGCCGCCTCCAGAAATGTGCCTCGGATAGAGTAATGCAAAAAGATCAAAGCTTCTGCATCGAAATGGAAAATGTTTAACATGATTTATCCACCGATGACACATTTTAGCATTAAATTATAGAAAATAAACTAAAAAATAAAATAAGGCTGGGAACAGATGGATGGAGTGTTTGTGTGTGAAAGCCATTACATTAAAGAATAGCATTACAGGGAAAAGGTAAAATGGATGAGGTTAGATTCTAAAAATGTAATTTAATTATATAATTTTGGCCAAGTTTGGTGGGTGGGATTAACAAGCCCAAAGGGCCTTACATGGCCCCCGGGCAGTAGTTTGCCCTTTCCTGTTATAGGCCTAATGGCTAGTGCAGACAATGAGCACACCAGATTATTGATTACTTGCAGTCTATCGTTTAATAAAAATTTCCACTCAGTGTCAAACTCAAAGACAAAGTTCCATCATTGCAACATGAATGCATTCTAACGACATGCACTTATGTCCTTCCTGTCTCCACCACTGGATGTCTTCTAAAAAATACAATCTTCAGCATGAGGCAGTGTGGTGGCGCAGTGGGTAGCACCGTTGCCTCACAGCAACAATGTCCAGGTTTGATTCCTTTCTGTGCGGTTCTCTGACTTCCTCCCAACTCCAAAAACATGTAACCTCGGTGAGCTGATCAGTCCGACGTGGTCCGCTGTCTGTTTCCTTTGTGTGGCTCAGTGACGAGCTGGCGTCTCGTCTAGGGTGGACCCCGCCTCCTGCCAGTAGCCAGCTGGGATAGCTTCAAGCGTAACCCATTACCTGCATGTCGGATAAGTGGCTAAAGACAATAATGATCGTCTCATCTTCAAGAAGATGGATGAATAAAGACTTTATCATTCCACACTCACAAACGACCTCCCAGCTGCTGAGAGGAGACGGTTGAACGCAAATTCAGAATTTCACTTCATTTCACTTTTGCTTATCGTCCCTAAAATAAATAAAGGCTCGATCTCCTGTCCACACGAGGAATCAGTTACAGGAGAACCTCGGTTCACGAATCTAATCAGTTCATTCTAATTTAAGTTAAAACTTTATTGGTCTCTGCATGGTTAATATATAAAAAATAACAATAACCTTAATTATAGAAAAGCACAGTACAGTTATACATCAATACTAAGATAAAACAATAACTGTACACTTGACTTTGGCTGAAAGTGTGGTGCAGATTGGGGAGGAGGAGGAAGACTACTCCAAATACATTCCGGCTCTTTAACCACGCTACAAGTAGCAATTTTAACTTTGTTTGAAGCAATGATGAGGGTAGATTTAGCAAAAAAAGCAAAAAGGGCTGCACGGCGTTCCCACACAGCAAGAAGGTTCCGGGGACAGTGTGCGGGTGGTTTTCTGTCTGACTCCGGTGTGCTGGCGACATATTCGGGGTGCACCCAGCCTCTCAACCGTAGTCAGCTGGGATGGGGTCCAGCAACACCTGTGACCTGCGAAGTACAAGAAACACACGTTTCAGAGAAGAGGGCACAACGAGCGGTGCGAACAACGTTGCCTACAAACGGAACCCCTGACAAGTGCGGTGGCGCAAAGTGTGGGAGTTGGTGCACTGAAGATTGTTGTTGTGTTGAAGCGATTTGTGAGTGAAACGAGGAGCTGGCGAGCCGAGGTTCCACTCTATTGAAGCTGAAGTCAGCAGTGGAAGTGGTTTGTCTGGAATGGTTATTCACCTAACAGGTCTACTGAGTAATGTTCAGCCTGTTGTACCTGCTGTGTGTCTCGGAAATGAATGGACGTGTACGGTGAAACGCTGTTTCGGCAAATGTCTGCCACAATGACTGTCTTTATTTGCTGGAATGAAAGAAACGCCTGATTCCAGTCTTGGTTCCTGCTGAGCATGTTGGTCTGTATGGGTCTGTGATTGTAGAACGACTGACGACGAGCGGTCAGTCGCCTGCCGACAGGCCCGCCTCCGGCAGATCAGTAGAGGGACAAAGGCGGGACATGCAGGTGAGTGAAAGACACAATAATCATAAGTTTAGTACATGAGACATGACAGATACTGCACCAACCGCTGCACCATCAGCAGCAATGTTTGGATGATGATTGGTGCATGGATTCTGCAGATGGTACAGGACCGAGTGATTCTATCCAGTCTATAAAGGGGTTTAGGTCCAGAGTGATTCTATCCAGTCTATAGAGGGGTTTAGGTCCAGAGTGATTCTATCCAGTCTATAGAGGGGTTTAGGTCCAGAGTGATTCTATCCAGTCTATAGTGGGGTTTAGGTCCAGAGTGATTCTATCCAGACTATAGTGGGGTTTAGGTCCAGAGTGATTCTATCCAGACTATAGTGGGGTTTAGGTCCAGAGTGATTCTATCCAGACTATAGTGGGGTTTAGGTCCAGAGAGATTCTATCCAGACTATAGTGGGGTTTAGGTCCAGAGTGATTCTATCCAGTCTATAGTGGGGTTTAGGTCCAGAGTGATTCTATCCAGTCTATAGAGGGGTTTAGGTCCAGAGTGATTCTATCCAGTCTATAGAGGGGTTTAGGTCCAGAGAGATTCTATCCAGACTATAGTGGGGTTTAGGTCCAGAGTGATTCTATCCAGTCTATAGTGGGGTTTAGGTCCAGAGTGATTCTATCCAGTCTACAGTGGGGTTTTGGTCCAGAGTGATTCTATCCAGTCTGTAGTGGGGTTTAGGTCCAGAGTGATTCTATCCAGTCTATAGTGGGGTTTAGGTCCAGAGTGATTCTATCCAATCTACAGTGGGGTTTTGGTCCAGAGTGATTCTATCCAGTCTATAGTGGGGTTTAGGTCCAGAGTGATTCTATCCAGTCTATAGTGGGGTTTAGGTCCAGAGTGATTCTATCCAGTCTATAGTGGGGTTTAGGTCCAGAGTGATTCTATCCAGACTATAGTGGGGTTTAGGTCCAGAGTGATTCTATCCAGTCTATTGTGGGGTTTAGGTCCAGAGTGATTCTATCCAGTCTATAGTGGGGTTTAGGTCCAGAGTGATTCTATCCAGTCTATTGTGGGGTTTAGGTCCAGAGTGATTCTATCCAGTCTATTGTGGGGTTTAGGTCCAGAGAGATTCTATCCAGTCTATAGTGGGGTTTAGGTCCAGAGAGATTCTATCCAGTCTATAGTGGGGTTTAGGTCCAGAGAGATTCTATCCAGTCTATAGTGGCGTTTAGGTCCAGAGTGATTCTATCCAGTCTGTAGTGGGGTTTAGGTCCAGAGTGATTCTATCCAGTCTATAGTGGGGTTTAGGTCCAGAGAGATTCTATCCAATCTATTGTGGGGTTTAGGTCCAGAGAGGTTCTATCCAGTCTATTGTGGGGTTTAGGTCCAGAGTGATTCTATCCAGTCTATTGTGGGGTTTAGGTCCAGAGTGATTCTATCCAGTCTATTGTGGGGTTTAGGTCCAGAGAGATTCTATCCAGTCTATAGTGGGGTTTAGGTCCAGAGTGATTCTATCCAGTCTATTGTGGGGTTTAGGTCCAGAGAGATTCTATCCAGTCTATAGTGGGGTTTAGGTCCAGAGAGATTCTATCCAGTCTATAGTGGGGTTTAGGTCCAGAGTGATTCTATCCAGTCTATTGTGGGGTTTAGGTCCAGAGAGATTCTATCCAGTCTATAGTGGGGTTTAGGTCCAGAGTGATTCTATCCAGTCTATAGTGGGGTTTAGGTCCAGAGAGATTCTATCCAGTCTGTAGTGGGGTTTAGGTCCAGAGTGATTCTATCCAGTCTGTAGTGGGGTTTAGGTCCAGAGAGATTCTATCCAGTCTGTAGTGGGGTTTAGGTCCAGAGAGATTCTATCCAGTCTGTAGTGGGGTTTAGGTCCAGAAACAGTGATCGATGCAGTTGATGGTGTTAAAAGCCATTTATGTAACCTAATTGGAAGCAGTATGTGTTATAGCCTAGTTTTAGTTTTGTTTCCAAGCAAATGTTATAAAATAAGTTGTTTGAATTCTGTTCATTCTAGATTCCGGGCCGAGCCTGAGCCCATACCTGTAGTCTGTGTAATGAAATTCAACTCTCAACTCGGGACTGTTGCTTCCTTTGGAAACGTTCTGCAGTAAATGCAGGATAAATGAAATGTACCTTTTTTGTGTATTCCCCCCCCATTTGCGGTTCACATTGTTCCTCTATCTGATTCTATCCAGTACCCAGATCGTCATTGGAGCTGCAGACATGTTTGAATGCAGCGTGGTTTGTTGATCAGATGGTGTGTAAGTCGCATGGTAGATGGTTGGATGAGACACAAAATCTGGTTCCGCGTATTACCCCCACCCCCTCCTCTTTTTAAATATGCACTTTATTTTTTCTGTTCTGGTCTGCCTGTTCTCTGCCCTGCGATGAACTGGCGACTTGTCCAGGGTGTATCCTGCCTCTCGCCCATTGGCTGCTGGGATAGGCTCCAGTGCGACCCGGTTACTGATAAAAGCGGTCAGGAGGATTTCCTTTGTTGTGGCTCTACTTTAAAGGATGAGTAAAATGAGTTGGAACTTTTCTCCGTGAGGTACTGGTCGTACTCTTTCTGTGTACTCCCGACTAGTCTCTGTTCATTTCTGTTGTGAGGTCGTTGCTTGTCCTTGACTAAACGCCCGACTCTGACTATGAGGGAATCCCAGCCGTGTCACATGTCATGACTTGCTATCCAGCTAGCGAACTCTATGGATGTATTTGTTAAAGATCATCCCGGAAGTGAAGACCCTGCTGCTGGATCTAAACTGATCAAGCTTCTTCGTGAAGCTGCTTTTATTGGGTTATTGATCTATTGGTCAGAATCCTCCTCGTTCACTACATAAACTACAATCAAACAGTAGCCTATCAGTTTGTTTTGAAGGCCCAAAAATAATAATTGTAAAATAAAACACAATGTTTAACTGAGTATTGTATCAGACTTGTGCTGGAGAGATGAAATTCAGAAATAAAGAACTGTACGGGCTGAAAGGCCTTTGAGCCCGTTTTATAAATTTTGGGGTTCTTTTACAACTACAGCCAATTTCAAGTGGAATTTTGACCTTTCCTTGTTTCAAAATTTATCCTTACATTTTCATTTATATTTTGTGTATTTGTGGTTAAACGTGCTTCAAACTGAAAGATTACTACCAGTCTTGCTTTCATTGTGAAAGATCTTTGAAAATCTGCTGGTGTCATTCGTACGCTCATAACGTACGTCATTGGTCAGCAAAGCCCAGAGGGCGTGACTGGCAGTCGCCTCGTCCAATGAGAACGTGTCCCAGTAGGTTCCCCCTGCCTGAGTGCCGCTCCCTGCGAGCTCAGAGTTGAAGCAGCTTCTTCGGCACGGACGTCTGATTTGTGTCCCAGCTGAGTTGTGAGTTAAACTCCGGCTTTGGTGATTGTTGTTGGTAATAACTATGTAATAGCGATCGGGTAACAGTTAGTGCTGCTCGTGTGTGAGTTACGGTAACCGTTACTGAAAGGAGTCACTTCGTATCCGCCTTCCTGTTTGTTCAGCTGCTGTTGTGTTACTGTGCTGAAGTGAAGCTACAGCTGGTGTTGTGTTACTGCGCTGAAGTGAAGCTACAGCTGGTGTTGTGTTGTTGCTGTGCTGAAGTGAAGCTACACCTGGTGTTGTGTTGTTGCTGTGCTGAAGTTAAGCTACACCTGCTGTTGTGTTGTTACTGTGCTGAAGTGAAGCTACACCTGGTGTTGTGTTGTTACTGTGCTGAAGTGAAGCTACACCTGCTGTTGTGTTGTTACTGTGCTGAAGTGAAGCTACACCTGCTGTTGTGTTGTTGCTGTGCTGAAGTGAAGCTACACCTGGTGTTGTGTTGTTGCTGTGCTGAAGTTAAGCTACACCTGCTGTTGTGTTGTTACTGTGCTGAAGTGAAGCTACTCCTGGTGTTGTGTTGTTACTGTGCTGAAGTGAAGCTACACCTGGTGTTGTGTTGTTGCTGTGCTGAAGTGAAGCTACACCTGGTGTTGTGTTGTTGCTGTGCTGAAGTGGAGTGAAGCTACACCTGGTGTTGTGTTGTTGCTGTGCTGAAGTGAAGCTACACCTGGTGTTGTGTTGTTGCTGTGCTGAAGTGGAGTGAAGCTACACCTGCTGTTGTGTTGTTACTGTGCTGAAGTGAGGCTACACCTGGTGTTGTGTTGTTGCTGTGCTGAAGTGAAGCTACACCTGCTGTTGTGTTGTTGCTGTGCTGAAGTGAAGTGAAGCTACACCTGGTGTTGTGTTGTTACTGTGCTGAAGTGAGGCTACAGCTGGTGTTGTGTTGTTACTGTGCTGAAGTGAGGCTACAGCTGGTGTTGTGTTGTTACTGTGCTGAAGTTAAGCTACACCTGCTGTTGTGTTGTTACTGTGCTGAAGTGAAGCTACACCTGGTGTTGTGTTGTTACTGTGCTGAAGTGAAGCTACACCTGGTGTTGTGTTGTTGCTGTGCTGAAGTGAAGCTACACCTGGTGTTGTGTTGTTACTGTGCTGAAGTGGAGTGAAGCTACACCTGGTGTTGTGTTGTTGCTGTGCTGAAGTGGAGTGAAGCTACACCTGGTGTTGTGTTGTTGCTGTGCTGAAGTGAAGCTACACCTGCTGTTGTGTTGTTGCTGTGCTGAAGTGAAGTGAAGCTACACCTGGTGTTGTGTTGTTACTGTGCTGAAGTGAGGCTACAGCTGGTGTTGTGTTGTTACTGTGCTGAAGTGAGGCTACAGCTGGTGTTGTGTTGTTACTGTGCTGAAGTTAAGCTACACCTGCTGTTGTGTTGTTACTGTGCTGAAGTGAAGCTACAGCTGCTGTTGTGTTGTTACTGTGCTGAAGTGAAGCTACACCTGGTGTTGTGTTGTTACTGTGCTGAAGTGAAGCTACACCTGGTGTTGTGTTGTTACTGTGCTGAAGTGAAGCTACACCTGGTGTTGTGTTGTTACTGTGCTGAAGTGAAGCTACACCTGGTGTTGTGTTGTTGCTGTGCTGAAGTGAAGCTACACCTGGTGTTGTGTTGTTACTGTGCTGAAGTGAAGCTACACCTGCTGTTGTGTTGTTACTGTGCTGAAGTGAAGCTACACCTGGTGTTGTGTTGTTACTGTGCTGAAGTGAAGCTACACCTGGTGTTGTGTTGTTACTGTGCTGAAGTGAAGCTACACCTGGTGTTGTGTTGTTACTGTGCTGAAGTGAAGCTACACCTGGTGTTGTGTTGTTGCTGTGCTGAAGTGAAGCTACACCTGGTGTTGTGTTGTTACTGTGCTGAAGTGAAGCTACACCTGCTGTTGTGTTGTTACTGTGCTGAAGTGAAGCTACACCTGCTGTTGTGTTGTTACTGTGCTGAAGTGAAGCTACACCTGGTGTTGTGTTGTTACTGTGCTGAAGTGAAGCTACACCTGGTGTTGTGTTGTTACTGTGCTGAAGTGAAGCTACACCTGGTGTTGTGTTGTTACTGTGCTGAAGTGAAGCTACACCTGGTGTTGTGTTGTTACTGTGCTGAAGTGAAGCTACACCTGGTGTTGTGTTGTTACTGTGCTGAAGTGAAGCTACACCTGGTGTTGTGTTGTTACTGTGCTGAAGTGAAGCTACACCTGCTGTTGTGTTGTTACTGTGCTGAAGTGAGGCTACAGCTGGTGTTGTGTTGTTACTGTGCTGAAGTGAAGCTACACCTGGTGTTGTGTTGTTACTGCGCTGAAGCGGCTGTTTGAGGTTCGATTCCGGCTTTCTGCAGTGAAGGTTCCTGCAATTAAACGGCTCCAAACCTGCCCCATAACCAGTATTTCATTCTCCGGTCAAAACCTCACCCTCTCATCTGCAGTTACCAACCTGCGTGATCCACAACTCAACTTTGGGGTTCACGTCAAATACTTGTGCAAGACTTCCTTTTCCCATCTCAAAACATTTTCCAAACTCCGCTCCACACTCTCGCTGCCAGACGCAGAGGAACTCGTGGGATCCCGAGCAAGACCACGCCTTTGTCTCCCCCAGACTGGACGACTGTAACGCTCTGCTCACCGGGATCCCTAGCGAGACCACGCCTTTGTCTCCCCCAGGCTGGACGACTGTAACGCTCTGCTCACCGGGATCCCTAGCGAGACCACGCCTTTGTCTCCCCCAGGCTGGACGACTGTAACGCTCTGCTCACTGGGATCCCTAGCGAGACCACGCCTTTGTCTCCCCCAGGCTGGACGACTGTAACGCTCTGCTCACCAGGATCCCTAGCGAGACCACGCCTTTGTCTCCCCCAGGCTGGACGACTGTAACGCTCTGCTCACTGGGATCCCTAGCGAGACCACGCCTTTGTCTCCCCCAGGCTGGACGACTGTAACGCTCTGCTCACTGGGATCCCTAGCGAGACCACGCCTTTTTCTCCCCCAGGCTGGACGACTGTAACGCTCTGCTCACTGGGATCCCTAGCGAGACCACGCCTTTGTCTCCCCCAGGCTGGACGACTGTAACGCTCTGCTCACTGGGATCCCTAGCGAGACCACGCCTTTTTCTCCCCCAGGCTGGACGACTGTAACGCTCTGCTCACTGGGATCCCTAGCGAGACCACGACTTTGTCTCCCCCAGGCTGGACGACTGTAACGCTCTGCTCACTGGGATCCCTAGCGAGACCACGCCTTTTTCTCCCCCAGGCTGGACGACTGTAACGCTCTGCTCACTGGGATCCCTAGCGAGACCACGCCTTTGTCTCCCCCAGGCTGGACGACTGTAACGCTCTGCTCACCGGGATCCCTAGCGAGACCACGCCTTTGTCTCTCCATTAGAGATCCTGGATTACGGATCACTTTGAAAATGTCGTTAACTTTGCAGTCAAGGAAAAATATAACTGTACGTTTACACTTTACGTCTGTCTTGCATTTGATAAATAAAAGTATATATATAAAAAATAAAAAAAACTTTGCAGTCAAGGGAGCTTCAAAGTTTGGTCCTCAATATCTCGGTTGATTATTGACCAATGTTTATGGAAGTTGATACAGTCATGAGGGGGGTGGGGGGGGTGGGGGGCAGAAACGGAGATAGTCATCACGACTCTCTCCGGATCAACCCCCCACCTACGTTGTACATATTATGTGTCTTTTTAATTTATTGTTATTTTGCATCTGTGGAGTAATCTTTTTATTTTATTTGTATTGTTAATTGTGGATGATTTATGTACGAAGGACTTTCAACGGAAACAAGACCGCAAGGGCTTTTAGAAATGCTCCTCTTAGACAGGAAGTTTGACTGTACTTGTACTGTAATACATTCTATCTAATAAATATATTCATCATCATCTCACCACTCCCATCACACCACAGGAACAAATATTACATTTTAACATTAAACCCGTTTATGGATTCAGGAATCAGTTAAAAATAAACATTAACTCTGATTCACGTTTACTTTTCACGTTGGTGTATAAAGATACCGCGAACAATGTAGAACCTTCTGGTGCTGATCCAGATCACCGTGTGGACGGTGTAGACCCAGTTAGGAGGGAGGAGGTTCATCTTTTCGATGCTGTAACAACTTCTAGCGTTCTCAGGGAACCTCGGTTTGATGTCTGGTGCACTCGCGTCGTTTTCTGAGCGCTGACCTATAAACGGAGAGGCTGCTGAATGAGAAGCGGCTGTCTGACGACTGATTCCTCTCCTCTGAGACCGGGTGTCAGCTGAACCCTTGTCTGTCTCTCTGGTCCCTCAGATGGTGGACTGTGTCTCTAAGGTGGAGCTGAGCGTCTCCTGCTCAGACCTGCTGGACAAAGATGTCGGCTCAAAGTCCGATCCTCTGTGCGTGCTGCTGCAGAGCTCAGGAGCGAAATGGACTGAGGTAACGCAGCCGATCCATAAAGGACACAATGATCTTTGCTGGTGCGTTCAAGCTAAGCCCCTCCCACTGTGTGTCCTTAGCTCGGTCGCACTGAGCGCTTGATGAATACCTCCAGCCCGTCTTTCAGTCAGCGGTTCAGATTGGATTACCACTTTGAGACGGTTCAGAATCTGAAACTGGGAATCTACGATATCGACAACGCCAGCAAAGACCTGGGGGATGATGACTACCTGGGAGGGGCGGAGCTAACACTGGGACAGGTATGCACTCCACACCGTATGTCATCATTTTGACCGGTATTGTGTTTGACGGACTCAATTATGACAAATTCAAGTAAAAATACCTTTATTGTCATTTATTGACAGTTTGGTAACTCCAGGCAACATAAAACGATTTAACACGGAATAAATGCAATATAAATAAAATAAATGTTCCCCTAGTGTAATAGCAGCAGCATTCAAGTGAGGCGCGACAGAAAATGGGTGCTGTGAGATTTCCTGAGCACAGCCCTGGTGTTGTTGGCCCAGCTCGGGGCCCTGTGGGGCTCCAGGGCTCAGAGACAGAGGAGGAGGGACATGTTTGCCCAGCCTCACGGATTGCGTTTGTGGAGTGAGAGAGTCCAGTTCCACAGAGCGGGGCTGAGACCCACTTTGGGGATCGGTGAAGAGCATGCTAGCTAGCATACAGCTGCAGCGTCGTCCGCTCCAAACGAGGCAGGAATCCTCCAGTGGAGTCAGTGAAACAGGCAGGAACAAAGAACGGACC
>NC_090904.1:15281775-15299275 GCF_040956055.1 Brachionichthys hirsutus
GTATTCCCTGTACCCCCCGTACCCCCTGTTCCCCCTTTGTACCCCCTGTACCCCCCCTGTTCACCCTGTACCCCCTGTTCCCCCTGTACACCCTGTACCCCCCCTGTTCGCCCTGTCCCCCCTGTTCACCCTGTACCCCCCCTGTTCACCCTGTACCCCCCCTGTTCACCCTGTACCCCCCTGTTCACCCTGTACCCCCCTGTTCCCCCTATACCTCCTGGAGCCCTTGTTCCCCCTCTACCCCCCCTGTACCCCCTGTACCCCTTGTTCCCCCTCTACCCCCCCTGTACCCCCTGTTCCCTCTGTACCCCCCCTGTTCACCCTGTACCCCTGTACCCCTTGTACCCCCTGTGCCCCCTGTACCCCCCCTGTTCCCCCGGTACCCCCTGTTCCCTCTGTACCCCCCCTGTTCACCCTGTACCCCCTGTACCCCTTGTACCCCCTGTGCCCCCTGTACCCCCTGTTCCCCCTGTACCCCCCCTGTACCCCCTGTTCTCCCTGTACCCCCTGTTCCCCCTGTACCCCCTGTACCCCCTGTTCTCCCTGTACCCCCTGTTCCCCCTGTACCCCCTGTTCCCCCTGTTCTCCCTGTACCCCCTGTACCCCCTGTTCCCCCTGTACCCCTTGTACCCCCTGTTCTCCCTGTACCCCCTGTTCCCCCTCTACCCCCTGTACCCCCTGTTCTCCCTGTTCCCCCTGTACCCCCTGTTCCCCCTGTTCCCCCTCTACCCCCTGTTCCCTCTGTACCCCCCTGTTCCCCCTGTACCCCCCCTGTACCCCCTCTACCCCATGTTCCCCCTGTACCCCCTGTTCCCCCTGTACCCCCCATGTACCCCCTGTTCCCCCTGTACCCCCTGTACCCCTTGTACCCCCTGTTCCCCCTGTACCCCCTCTACCCCATGTACCCCCTGTTCCCCCTGTACCCCCTGTACCCCATGTTCCCCCTGTTCCCCCTGTACCCCCCTGTTCCCCCTGTACCCCTTGTACCCCTTCTGTTCCCCCTGTACCCCCCCTGTACCCCCTGTACCCTGAATACCTGCTGCTCCACCGCGGGGCTGTTCCTGTGTGGCTTTAACGTTGAACATCTTGCCTCCGTTTCAGTGATAAATTCTTTCCTGCCTTTGGCTTTGGAGCCAAATTGCCTCCGGACTACCAGGTAGACGTTGCTCTTTGACCTCTGACATCGTTCTCCGCTCTGATTGGAGCCTGCCGTTTGGAGAAGCTTTTGTGATTTGCTGGCTGAACGTTTGCGGTTTTACTGAACAGACTGATTTACTGACTGTCTTGCTGAGCTTGCAGGCTGCGCACCACGAGTTCGCCCTCAACTTCAACCCGACTAATCCTCACTGCCAAGGTACTTTCACTTCGTCTAAATGGAACTCCGGTTGCCATGTAAACGCACCGCTTGGTATTAGTGATGTCTTTTATGTTATTTACGTGGAATCAGCCGTTTACAGCGTTTCATCGAAGGGTTATTGATCTGATCAATAACAACAGGAGGAATGATCGGCTTTGGTTTCCGTGCTTCAGGCTCTCCTCTCCTCCGTCTCAGGGATTCAGGGCATCGTTGAAGCGTACCGGATGGCGCTGCCTCAGCTGAGACTCTCCGGACCCACAAACTTCTCTCCCATCATTAATCACGTCTCTTCCATCGCGGCCGGTGGCGTCCAGGGCAACGGCGCCTCTGTGAGGACACGCGAGCGCACACACATTCACACAGACGGCGTTGACGCTGACGCTGCTCCCGCCTCTCTCTGCAGCAGTACTTCGTCCTCATCATCCTCACCGACGGTGAGATTACGGACTTTGAGCAGACCCGGGACGCCATTGTCCGGGCATCGCGGCTTCCTCTGTCGATCATCGTCATCGGGGTGGGGCCGGCAGACTTTAAGGCCATGGAGCTGCTGGACGGAGACGACGGCGTGCTGAGGTCGACGGCCGGGGAGCCCGTCGCCAGAGACATCGTCCAGTTCGTCCCATTCAGGAACTTCAAAGACGTACGGTTCTGAACGTCTTTGTGTGCTTCCTGACGCCGGCTTAGAGGAACAAACGCCAGAACAGGGAACCAGGATTCCAGCGAGAACCGAGTTGTTCCCCGCAGGTCTCGGACTCGGCAGCGGAACCCGTTCAGACCTGGCCAGGGTGGAGGAACGATGGCACATGTTCTTTAGCCCAGTCAGATCCCAGTTCTTTGGTTGATATAAAGCAGGGGTCTCAAACGCAAACAACCTGGGGGCCGCGGGAGGCGGAGTCTGGCTGAGGTCAGGTCTTCCACAAAGTTTATCTTCGTTTATCCAATAAATTAGTTTTGGTTAGTTGAACCTGCTGCTGATGTGTTGTTAGTATAATATTATATATATATTATATAATATATGTAATAACCATGAGACAGTATTTAGCATCATGGACTCAACGGTACGTCTGATGTTCCGTCAGCGTTCTAACCGAGGCGGGCCGGCTCCATGTTGGAGCCCGACCCAAACATCTGGAGACGCCGCTCGGTTCTGGGTGTGAGACCCGTGAAGGTCTTCTGAAGTGGGCTGGACTGTTTCTGTTTGCCCGCTGACCCCTGACCCCTCTCTCTCTCTCTCGCTGCAGGCGCCCACGGCGGCTCTGGCTCAGGCTGTCCTTGCTGAGGTTCCCAAGCAACTGGCTTCATTCTTCAAAATGAGAGGCCTGGAACCGCTGAAAAAACCAGCTGCCCCCAAACCCTGAACCAGTATCAGACCACGCCCCCTATAAGCAATATCAGACCACGCCCCTCTGCTCTGCTTCCATCCACACGTTTAACCCCGCTTCAGAATTTCAGCCAATAGCGAGGCAGTACTGCGCTGCCAGCCAATCAGGATGCCATTTTCAACCATTCCCATTCATTTTGGTGCCGTCATTTGATCACAGCAGCATCTAGTGCACATTAATGGAACTGCAGCCTTAAGGCCGTCCCGAATGAGTCGCCATCCTGGCTGCGTGGAACGGATTAGCTTTTATGATACTTTGCACATTCCTATAAATGCATTTTGCATTGCATGCTGTTTTCTATTTCTTAACCGCTGATGTATTCCGTGCCACGATAATGTTGTCGTCTGCTGAGCGCCCCCCCCCCCCCCCCCCCCGCTGAGAGGGAGGACTCCCTCAGGGCGACCTCCCTCTCAGCGGCTTATTGATGATCTCCAGCTGATGACCGGATGAGGTCGTTGGTCATGAATGATCAGCTGTTTGATTGTAATCACATTACCTGACTGCTCAGCTGGCAGCAGCGGCCTCTGGCTGAACGCCGACGTTGGACAATAAAAAGCTTTAGAATGAAGACAAACTTCTGAACAACCGTAATAAAATGCTAATTATTAATTCGTCAGCGTCTGGCGACGTGGTTCTAACGTCCAGCTGGTGCCTTTTAAACCTTCTTGTGAGGCGACGCCAACTCCATGTGGAAGTTGTTCAAACCACGGTGCCATCCAGCTGAAGACTGTTGAAGTAAACATGAACCCACGTGACCCCCCCCACCAGTCGACTGATCCCTCAGGCACGCTCACATTAAATGTTAGCGATGTCACCACATAATAGCAGACGTAAATGTTTCCAAATGAATCACTTTTGGCATCGGGGGGGCAATAAACGCAGTATTACCCCTGTCCTGGGGCAGCAGTGGGGTTCTGCACCTCAGAAAACATGTGTCATATCTTAGAAGTATATTTCAGATAGTATTGGCATTGTATTATTCTGCCTAGTAGATGCCAGATGCACTCACATCGCGCTTCTTACACCTTTACATTCACACACATTCACCCTCCAGTGGGCTTCAGGGTCTTGCCCTTAAAAGGGCATGCCAGCTGCCTTCAGTCGTCCAGCGGCATGAACATCTGGAAGTATTGATCCTGATAACTCCCATAGGATCGTAAACGAGTGACACGTGGCTGAGAGCAGCAGCGCGTGTGTGTGTGTGTGTGTGTGTGTGTGTGTCAGGGCAGTGTTTGTTACCAAAGATCTCGTTACTTTAACGACTGTACGACTGTTTTCCCATCTAATAATCGTGGTAGTATTATATCCACCTATTCGCCGCTGCTCTGCTTGCTAGTCTTTGTCGGCTTTCATTTTTGATGCGACCCACATGTACGTTTGTAAAAACACTCTGCCTGGCCAATAAAAGAAGTCACTCTAATATTTCGTTGCCCCGCCTCCTGCTTTGATTGCGGTTGCTTCGATGAGCCTCTGCAATGTCACAAGATGTATAAGATGTATTTCCATCCTCTGTTGCATTGATGAAGGGAGAGTCCGACCACTGCACAAAGCCTTCTCCAGCACATCCCAAGAACTCTGGATGGGGCGAAGGTCTGGACTCTGGAGGCCATGTGTGAAAATGGCGTCATGCTCTCGGAGCCCGATGGATCCTGGTGCCATCAGGCAAGAAGCAATCCACTGATGGAATAACCTGGTCGTTCAGATCGTCGCCTGTTGCCCAGGCAGTTGCTGTAGATCTTTTTGTTGCCCAGGCAGTAGGTGTAGATCTTTTTGTTGCCCAGGCAGTAGCTGTAGATCTTTTTGTTGCCCAGGCAGTAGCTGTAGATCTTTTTGCTTCCCAGGCAGTAGCTGTAGATCTTTTTGTTGCCCAGGCAGTAGATGTAGATCTTTTTGTTGCCCAGGCAGTAGCTGTAGATCTTTTTGTTGCCCAGGCAGTAGATGTAGATCTTTTTGTTGCCCAGGCAGTAGATGTAGATCTTTTTGTTGCTCCGGCAGTAGCTGTAGATCTTTTTGTTGCCCAGGCAGTAGCTGTAGATCTTTTTGTTGCCCAGGCAGTAGATGTAGATCTTTTTGTTGCCCAGGCAGTAGCTGTAGATCTTTTTGTTGCCCAGGCAGTAGATGTAGATCTTTTTTTTCTTCCCAGGCAGTAGCTGTAGATCTTTTTGCTTCCCAGGCAGTAGCTGTAGATCTTTTTGTTGCCCAGGCAGTAGCTGTAGATCTTTTTGTTGCCCAGGCAGTAGCTGTAGATCTTTTTGTTGCCCAGGCAGTAGGTGTAGATCTTTTTGTTGCCCAGGCAGTAGATGTAGATCTTTTTGTTGCTCCGGCAGTAGCTGTAGATCTTTTTGTTGCCCAGGCAGTAGCTGTAGATCTTTTTGTTGCCCAGGCAGTAGATGTAGATCTTTTTGTTGCCCAGGCAGTAGCTGTAGATCTTTTTGTTGCCCAGGCAGTAGCTGTAGATCTTTTTGTTGCCCAGGCAGTAGGTGTAGATCTTTTTGTTGCCCAGGCAGTAGCTGTAGATCTTTTTGTTGCCCAGGCAGTAGATGTAGATCTTTTTGTTGCCCAGGCAGTAGCTGTAGATCTTTTTGTTGCCCAGGCAGTAGGTGTAGATCTTTTTGTTGCCCAGGCAGTAGCTGTAGATCTTTTTGTTGCCCAGGCAGTAGATGTAGATCTTTTTGTTGCCCAGGCAGTAGGTGTAGATCTTTTTGTTGCCCAGGCAGTAGCTGTAGATCTTTTTGTTGCCCAGGCAGTAGCTGTAGATCTTTTTGTTGCCCAGGCAGTAGATGTAGATGTAGATCTTTTTGTTGCCCAGGCAGTAGATGTAGATCTTTTTGTTGCCCAGGCAGTAGATGTAGATCTTTTTGCTTCCCAGGCAGTAGATGTAGATCTTTTTGTTGCCCAGGCAGTAGCTGTGGATCTTTTTGTTGCCCAGGCAGTATATGTAGATCTTTTTTTTCTTCCCAGGCAGTAGCTGTAGATCTTTTTGCTTCCCAGGCAGTAGCTGTAGATCTTTTTGTTGCCCAGGCAGTAGATGTAGATCTTTTTGTTGCCCAGGCAGTAGATGTAGATCTTTTTGTTGCTCCGGCAGTAGCTGTAGATCTTTTTGTTGCCCAGGCAGTAGCTGTAGATCTTTTTGTTGCCCAGGCAGTAGCTGTAGATCTTTTTGTTGCCCAGGCAGTAGATGTAGATCTTTTTGTTGCCCAGGCAGTAGATGTAGATCTTTTTTTTCTTCCCAGGCAGTAGCTGTAGATCTTTTTGCTTCCCAGGCAGTAGCTGTAGATCTTTTTGTTGCCCAGGCAGTAGATGTAGATCTTTTTGTTGCCCAGGCAGTAGATGTAGATCTTTTTCTTGCTCCGGCAGTAGCTGTAGATCTTTTTGTTGCCCAGGCAGTAGCTGTAGATCTTTTTGTTGCCCAGGCAGTAGCTGTAGATCTTTTTGTTGCCCAGGCAGTAGGTGTAGATCTTTTTGTTGCCCAGGCAGTAGATGTAGATCTTTTTGTTGCTCCGGCAGTAGCTGTAGATCTTTTTGTTGCCCAGGCAGTAGCTGTAGATCTTTTTGTTGCCCAGGCAGTAGATGTAGATCTTTTTGTTGCCCAGGCAGTAGATGTAGATCTTTTTGTTGCTCCGGCAGTAGCTGTAGATCTTTTTGTTGCCCAGGCAGTAGCTGTAGATCTTTTTGTTGCCCAGGCAGTAGATGTAGATCTTTTTGTTGCCCAGGCAGTAGCTGTGGATCTTTTTGTTGCCCAGGCAGTAGATGTAGATCTTTTTTTTCTTCCCAGGCAGTAGCTGTAGATCTTTTTGCTTCCCAGGCAGTAGCTGTAGATCTTTTTGTTGCCCAGGCAGTAGATGTAGATCTTTTTGTTGCCCAGGCAGTAGATGTAGATCTTTTTGTTGCTCCGGCAGTAGCTGTAGATCTTTTTGTTGCCCAGGCAGTAGCTGTAGATCTTTTTGTTGCCCAGGCAGTAGCTGTAGATCTTTTTGTTGCCCAGGCAGTAGCTGTAGATCTTTTTGTTGCCCAGGCAGTAGATGTAGATCTTTTTGTTGCTCCGGCAGTAGCTGTAGATCTTTTTGTTGCCCAGGCAGTAGCTGTAGATCTTTTTGTTGCCCAGGCAGTAGATGTAGATCTTTTTGTTGCCCAGGCAGTAGCTGTAGATCTTTTTGTTGCCCAGGCAGTAGGTGTAGATCTTTTTGTTGCCCAGGCAGTAGATGTAGATCTTTTTGTTGCCCAGGCAGTAGCTGTAGATCTTTTTGTTGCCCAGGCAGTAGGTGTAGATCTTTTTGTTGCCCAGGCAGTAGCTGTAGATCTTTTTGTTGCCCAGGCAGTAGATGTAGATCTTTTTGTTGCCCAGGCAGTAGGTGTAGATCTTTTTGTTGCCCAGGCAGTAGCTGTAGATCTTTTTGTTGCCCAGGCAGTAGCTGTAGATCTTTTTGTTGCCCAGGCAGTAGCTGTAGATCTTTTTGTTGCCCAGGCAGTAGCTGTAGATCTTTTTGTTGCCCAGGCAGTAGATGTAGATGTAGATCTTTTTGTTGCCCAGGCAGTAGCTGTAGATCTTTTTGTTGCCCAGGCAGTAGCTGTAGATCTTTTTGTTGCCCAGGCAGTAGATGTAGATGTAGATCTTTTTGTTGCCCAGGCAGTAGATGTAGATCTTTTTGTTGCCCAGGCAGTAGATGTAGATCTTTTTGCTTCCCAGGCAGTAGATGTAGATCTTTTTGTTGCCCAGGCAGTAGCTGTGGATCTTTTTGTTGCCCAGGCAGTAGATGTAGATCTTTTTTTTCTTCCCAGGCAGTAGCTGTAGATCTTTTTGCTTCCCAGGCAGTAGCTGTAGATCTTTTTGTTGCCCAGGCAGTAGATGTAGATCTTTTTGTTGCCCAGGCAGTAGATGTAGATCTTTTTGTTGCTCCGGCAGTAGCTGTAGATCTTTTTGTTGCCCAGGCAGTAGCTGTAGATCTTTTTGTTGCCCAGGCAGTAGCTGTAGATCTTTTTGTTGCCCAGGCAGTAGGTGTAGATCTTTTTGTTGCCCAGGCAGTAGATGTAGATCTTTTTGTTGCTCCGGCAGTAGCTGTAGATCTTTTTGTTGCCCAGGCAGTAGCTGTAGATCTTTTTGTTGCCCAGGCAGTAGATGTAGATCTTTTTGTTGCCCAGGCAGTAGCTGTAGATCTTTTTGTTGCCCAGGCAGTAGCTGTAGATCTTTTTGTTGCCCAGGCAGTAGGTGTAGATCTTTTTGTTGCCCAGGCAGTAGCTGTAGATCTTTTTGTTGCCCAGGCAGTAGATGTAGATCTTTTTGTTGCCCAGGCAGTAGCTGTAGATCTTTTTGTTGCCCAGGCAGTAGGTGTAGATCTTTTTGTTGCCCAGGCAGTAGGTGTAGATCTTTTTGTTGCCCAGGCAGTAGATGTAGATCTTTTTGTTGCCCAGGCAGTAGGTGTAGATCTTTTTGTTGCCCAGGCAGTAGCTGTAGATCTTTTTGTTGCCCAGGCAGTAGCTGTAGATCTTTTTGTTGCCCAGGCAGTAGATGTAGATGTAGATCTTTTTGTTGCCCAGGCAGTAGATGTAGATCTTTTTGTTGCCCAGGCAGTAGCTGTAGATCTTTTTGTTGCCCAGGCAGTAGATGTAGATCTTTTTGTTGCTCCGGCAGTAGCTGTAGATCTTTTTGTTGCCCAGGCAGTAGATGTAGATCTTTTTGCTTCCCAGGCAGTAGCTGTAGATCTTTTTGTTGCCCAGGCAGTAGCTGTAGATCTTTTTGTTGCCCAGGCAGTAGGTGTAGATCTTTTTGTTGCCCAGGCAGTAGCTGTAGATCTTTTTGTTGCCCAGGCAGTAGATGTAGATCTTTTTGTTGCCCAGGCAGTAGCTGTAGATCTTTTTGTTGCCCAGGCAGTAGGTGTAGATCTTTTTGTTGCCCAGGCAGTAGGTGTAGATCTTTTTGTTGCCCAGGCAGTAGATGTAGATCTTTTTGTTGCCCAGGCAGTAGGTGTAGATCTTTTTGTTGCCCAGGCAGTAGCTGTAGATCTTTTTGTTGCCCAGGCAGTAGCTGTAGATCTTTTTGTTGCCCAGGCAGTAGATGTAGATGTAGATCTTTTTGTTGCCCAGGCAGTAGATGTAGATCTTTTTGTTGCCCAGGCAGTAGCTGTAGATCTTTTTGTTGCCCAGGCAGTAGATGTAGATCTTTTTGTTGCTCCGGCAGTAGCTGTAGATCTTTTTGTTGCCCAGGCAGTAGATGTAGATCTTTTTGCTTCCCAGGCAGTAGATGTAGATCTTTTTGTTGCTCCGGCAGTAGCTGTAGATCTTTTTGTTGCCTGCAGAAACAGTTGCAGCTTAGGCTGTTATGTGACCACCACTCCACTCCACAGTGATGTAGGGTTTAAATCAGTTCTTTGAACTTCTACCAACCCCTTTGAGCAGAAAATATTTTTAAGATGCTCAATAAAAGGCTAACAATCAATCAATCAATACGTTTCGAGGAAAACATCACTGATTGCTTTACAGTCCTCCATGAAGGAAAGTCTGTTTCTGAATTATTAGTTGAACTGTAGAACTGGTCTTCATGTCGGCCGGGGAATCATGAGTCAACACGACACGATGACATCACAGCTGAGTCACAGGCGTCTGGAATTAAAACCATAATTTGCTTGTAAGTGTTAGGTAAACAACTACTCTGCCCACAATGCTTTGGCCTACAGTACTGCGATCAGGTGGTTCTTAATTAACTTCACTCTACAAATATTTGTTATCCACCGCTCTCATTATGCTGCTGTTTATTATTCCGTTCCGTTGAACCAGTATGACCAGTGACATCGTGTCTGCAAAGAGAAGCTCGCAGAGCTGCACCACAACGACCAGAAAACAGAAGCTTGCTTAGTGAAGTTAAACCTGAACAGCTGTGAGATGTGATATCATCGTCATCATCATCCTCATCATGTTTGACACCACATTGTTGCCTACGCAAAGAAGGTTCTGTTTTCATTCACGTCTGGCCGTTTGGCTGAACGTTAGCCGGAGTGAGTGAAACATGTCAGAAAGACGCCGGCGGAGCCTCCCGGTTGGCTGCAGCCACGCACCTTTCCCCGGCTCGGCACTGGTCGTGCCGAGGGAGAAGCACAACTTGCCAGTCAGCTTCACTTTCTTCAGCTCGTACGAGCCCAGGAAATCAGCACTTCAAGGCCATTCCGGATCCACCTGCAGCCTGTAGGGGTCACCGCGAAGGCTCGGATGGGTGGCTGCTGGACTCCGGACCCGAGCTGTGGAAAGCTGAACCCCGGAGGATAACATTGGCGACACGACCGGGTCCTGAAGGCAGTAGTAGACTATCCGGGGTGGGGTGGGGGGATCAGCCACAGACATTGTCTTCATGCAGGTAATTCTTTTGGAACTTGTCTCGAATGGAGTAGGCCCATGAACGAAAGAGGACAAAGTCCTCCGAGCTAATGGAGGAGTGTCTGAGTAACGGCTGGGCATCACAGGGGCCAGTCAGCGAAGGGCCACGAAGTTGGCCACGGGGTGGATCAATGAAGAGGCGTGGCTCGTAGGGTAGCGCTACCTGGATACAAGCTGCAATCTGCCTGGGCGAGGGGGGTCTGATTGATGAAAGACCCCAAACCCCCTGTGATCCCAGGTTACATCACTGATGATGTGTCCAGGGGCACCATGAGGTGTATCTAAGAACCGGGGGTCAGTTCTACACAAAGTGTTCAATAAATAAACGAGTGGAGTCGAGATTTCTATATTTATGGACATCGCATGATAAATCTTGGAGTGTTTTTCCATTACACATAAACTACATGAAGATTAGTGAGGAGCTGCCCAAACAGACACACACGCTTAAAAAGGCTCCATGTAGAGGTATTCACACACACACACACACACACACACACACACACACACACACGAGCTTACAGCCATCACCTGTTGAATATGGAATCAGAAGCTGCAGAAGAGCAAACCGAAAACAGCAGATGAGGGAACTTGAGCAAGACACGCGGTGAACAGGTAACAGGTGTATAACAGGTGTATAACAGGTGTATAACAGGTGTATAACAGATGTATAACAGGTGTATCCTCGACCTTCGTTGCGTCTATTCCTTGTAACTTCACTGTGTCCCCCTGGGACCTTCTCATTTACATGGCAAACAAAAAGGGGCTCAGAGCTGATCCCTGGTGCATCCCACCTCTACTCTAAACGCTCCTGTTGCTCCTCCTGCACACTTCACTGCAGTCCTACAACTGTCCTACATGTCCTGTACTAGTTCTTTAGTACTCCAGACTGCCTCATGCAGTACCACAGTACCTCATGCAGTACCACAGTTCCTCTCTGGACACCTTCTTAGCGATCTCTGAGAAATACAAATATTTAACTAATTTTGTGATCCACAACAAAACCTTGAACTTGTGGGTTAACTCAACTTAACAGTTGCCTGTTTTTGCTGGTTTTCACTGCATAAAAAGTTCCGTTGATTTTCCAGACAGAGAAGCAGCTTCAGAAGGCAGTCATTGTAATATAGTGCTGCTTCCACAACTGCATTGTGGAAGTTGTGTGTGTGTGTGTGTGTGTGCGTGTGTGTGTGTGTGTGTGTGTGTGTGCGTGTGCGCACACTCGTGTACGGGTGCTGGGAAGGAAACTCGTTGAGCAACTCTATTTGCTTACTGATTAGTGAGGACCTGCCCTAACAGACACACACACATGAACACACACACTTAAAACAGCTCCATGTACAGGTATTCACACACACACACATGCAGACACGCTCAGGTGAGCTTACAGCCATCACCTGTTGAGTACAGAATCAGAAGCTGCAGAAGAGAAAACCGAAAACAGCAGATGAGGGAACTTGAGCAAGACACACGGTGAACAGGTAACAGGTGGGACAGGTGTATAACAGGTGTATCAGGACCCAGACCATGTCCATCACCGTCAACCTGAGGAGGATCACCAATTTACCTGGACGATCTGACAGGAAGGTGGAACTTCGCTTCAGAGGTCAGTAACAGTCATTTCTTTGCGCTGTAGCCATGCTGGCCAGAAGTGAGCGGACACCCCGAGTCGGTCTGCGTTATTTTACCACATTGTTTTATTAGCTTAGCCTTATAGCCAGGTAGTACAGCTAACGGTTCCGGTTCCGAGCCCGGATAAATGCGGAGGGTTCCGGCAGGAATGGCATCCGGCGTAAAACTTTGCCAGAATTAAATTAAACATGTAGTCATCTTTAAGATTTTATTAGATCCCTTAAAAGTAGCAATACGACACAGTAGAAAAGGAAAACTAATTTTAAGTAAAGATCTGCTTTCAAAAATCAATCTAATATAAAGTGTACTTGAATTTAAAAGGTCAATAGATTGTGTTTAAATGTGAACATTTGGGCAACATTGGTCTCCTCTCAGCTGCACAGTGTCAAGGATTCCAGCGTAGAAGGGTTCCTGTTGCGTTGCAGCACGAGGCTGCAGTAACTAGTGAGTTAGTCAGTGACAGAATTCTAACAAGGAAAACAGGTTGATTTTATCGTCTGAACATTTCAGCCTGCAGGCCTCAAACCTACCAGCGGCGCGTTCAGGTCGCAGCAGAGCGTTCAGGTCCCAGCAGAACGTTCAGGTTGCAGCAGAGCGTTCAGGTCGCAGCAGAGCGTTCAGGTCCCAGCGAAGCGTTCAGGTCCCAGCGGAGCGTTCAGGTCCCAGCGGCGCGTTCAGGTCCCAGCGGCGCGTTCAGGTCCCAGCAGAGCGTTCAGGTCCCAGCAGAACGTTCAGGTTGCAGCAGAGCGTTCAGGTCGCAGCAGAGCGTTCAGGTCCCAGCGGAGCGTTCAGGTCCCAGCGGAGCGTTCAGGTCCCAGCAGAGCGTTCAGGTCCCAGCAGAGCGTTCAGGTCGCAGCGACGCGTTCAGGTCCCAGCGACGCGTTCAGGTCCCAGCAGAGCGTTCAGGTCCCAGCAGAACGTTCAGGTCCCAGCAGAGCGTTCAGGTCCCAGCGGAGCGTTCAGGTCCCAGCAGAGCGTTCAGGTCGCAGCGACGCGTTCAGGTCCCAGCAGAGCGTTCAGGTCCCAGCAGAGCGTTCAGGTCCCAGCACAGCGTTCATGTCCCAGCAGAGCGTTCAGGTCCCAGCAGAACGTTCAGGTCCCAGCAGAACATTCAGGTCCCAGCACAGCGTTCATGTCCCAGCAGAACATTCAGGTCGCAGCGCCGCGTTCAGGTCGCAGCGGCGCGTTCAGGTCCCAGCAGAGCGTTCAGGTCCCAGCAGAGCGTTCAGGTCCCAGCAGAGCGTTCAGGTCCCAGCAGAGCGTTCAGGTCGCAGCGGCGCGTTCAGGTCGCAGCGGCGCGTTCAGGTCCCAGCAGAGCGTTCAGGTCCCAGCAGAGCGTTCAGGTCGCAGCGATGCGTTCAGGTCCCAGCAGAGCGCTCAGGTCCCAGCAGAACGTTCAGGTCCCAGCAGAGCGTTCAGGTCCCAGCGGCGCGTTCAGGTCCCAGCACAGCGTTCAGGTCCCAGCACAGCGTTCATGTCCCAGCAGAGCGTTCAGGTCCCAGCAGAACGTTCAGGTCCCAGCAGAACATTCAGGTCGCAGCGCCGCGTTCAGGTCGCAGCGCCGCGTTCAGGTCGCAGCGCCGCGTTCAGGTTGCAGCGCCGCGTTCAGGTCCCAGCAGAGCGTTCAGGTCCCAGCAGAGCGTTCAGGTCACAGCAGAGCGTTCAGGTCGCAGCGCCGCGTTCAGGTCGCAGCGGCGCGTTCAGGTCGCAGCGACGCGTTCAGGTCGCAGCGACGCGTTCAGGTCGCAGCGCCGCGTTCAGGTCGCAGCAACGCGCTCAGGTCCCAGCAGAGCGTTCAGGTCCCAGCGGCGCGTTCAGGTCCCAGCAGAGCGTTCAGGTCCCAGCAGAGCGTTCAGGTCCCAGCAGAGCGTTCAGGTCCCAGCAGAGCGTTCAGGTCCCAGCAGAGCGTTCAGGTCCCAGCAGAGCGTTCAGGTCGCAGCGCCGCGTTCAGGTCGCAGCGACGCGTTCAGGTCGCAGCGACGCGTTCAGGTCGCAGCGCCGCGTTCAGGTCGCAGCAACGCGTTCAGGTCGCAGCGGCGCGTTCAGGTCCCAGCAGAACGTTCAAGTCCCAGCAGAACGTTCAGGTCCCAGCAGAACGTTCAGGTCCCAGCAGAGCGTTCAGGTTGCAGCGGCGCGTTCAGCAGCTCAGGAGTAACTCTCCGCTCTAAACTTGTAACTTCGATGTACATTTAGTAAAATGAGAAATGAGACGCTTCTTCTTCCATCATTATGATATATTATTGGTCTCCAACGAGACTCTCCGTTAAGAACAAGTCGGTGCCCGAAGCAGCAGCAGCGTTCCTCAGTCCTGTGGGGACGTTCATGCAGGGGAGCCGGCGTTCCCTCGCTCTCTCCCTCGCTCTCTCCCTCGCTCTCTCCCTCGCTCTCTCCCCCGCTCTCTCCCCCGCTCTCTCCCCCGCTCTCTCCCCCGCTCTCTCCCTCGCTCTCTCCCCCGCTCTCTCCCTCGCTCTCTCCCCCGCTCTCTCCCTCGCTCTCTCCGTCGCTCTCTCCCTCGCTCTCTCCGTTGCTCTCTCCCTCGCTCTCTCCCCCGCTCTCTCCCCCGCTCTCTCCCCCGCTCTCTCCCCCGCTCTCTCCCCCGCTCTCTCCCTCGCTCTCTCCGTCGCTCTCTCCCTCGCTCTCTCCGTCGCTCTCTCCCTCGCTCTCTCCCCCGCTCTCTCGCCCGCTCTCTCCGTCGCTCTCTCCCTCGCTCTCTCCCCCGCTCTCTCCCTCGCTCTCTCCCCCGCTCTCTCCCCCGCTCTCTCCCCCGCTCTCTCCCCCGCTCTCTCCCCCGCTCTCTCCCTCGCTCTCTCCGTCGCTCTCTCCCTCGCTCTCTCCGTCGCTCTCTCCCTCGCTCTCTCCCCCGCTCTCTCGCCCGCTCTCTCCGTCGCTCTCTCCCTCGCTCTCTCCCCCGCTCTCTCCCTCGCTCTCTCCCCCGCTCTCTCCCCCGCTCTCTCCCTCGCTCGTTCCCTCACTCTCTCCCCCGCTCTCTCCCTCGCTCTCTCCCCCGCTCTCTCCCCTGCTCTCTCCCCCGCTCTCTCCCCCGCTCTCTCCCCCGCTCTCTCCCCCGCTCTCTCCCCCGCTCTCTCCCTCGCTCTCTCCCCCGCTCTCTCCCTCGCTCTCTCCCCCGCTCTCTCCCTCACTCTCTCCCCCGCTCTCTCCCCTGCTCTCTCCCTCACTCTCTCCCCCGCGTGTGACCCGATGCTGACCTGAGACCTCGAGGTCATCTCATTGCTCATTGACGTTTCAGCAGCCTGTCAACACTGTTGTTCGTCCGTCCTCAGGTTTCAGCCATAAAACCAGAGCTCTGCAGTGTGAGAACTTGGCCATCTTTAATGAGGTCAGTACTGATGTCATCTGTCCTCTCTGAAGCATGCACTGGTGTTATAATGGTGTTATTACCAGTTATAATCAGAACCTTCAGTTCTTTTATTAATTCCATCAGAGCGGAAGAGAACCAGAGAACAGACCCAACTTCTGTCTGATCACTGACCTGCTACTCTCTCTCTCTCTCTCTCTCTCTCTCTCTCTCAGCAGATAGGTAGCTGCAGCTGTTTGTCTGCTTCAGATAGAAACTATTTTAATGGAGCTGATAGGACCTGTACTACTCCCACAGAACACACATTCACATACAACCGCTCCTTCAACACACACACACGCACACGCACACGCACACACACACACACTCCTGCAGTTGATTGGTTGTTTTTATGCTTCTGGAGACAGAATAAATGTCTCAACATATATTTGACATTCGTCATGAATTAAACTGAATGCAGGGAGTGGAGAGAGCAAAGGGACAGGAGTTACCTGTCCAAAGCGGAGAAGGGACTGAACGAGGTCATTGTTGGACAATCAGGCGGCTTTCGCAGCGCTGCGGGGTCGTGAGAGGAGAATAGGCACAAAGCTGAAATACCTGCTCTACAGGTACGCTGACGTCAGCGTTATAAAATATAAATCATGTTTTACCTTCGAGGCTGCTCTTTTGTTTCATTGGGGGAATTCAAAACCTGAATTTTACACGTGAGACATTAAAGTCATGGAAACCTGAAATATTTCTGCTTAGCCAGCAGAAACTGACTATTGTGTGACTCTTTCATAAGAAAATAATTATTACAAATATTCTAGTTGTGAAACTGTAGAAATGATTCTCAGTGGATGGAACTCAAAACGCCAGTTCAGACGAGTGGTTGGACGTGAGTCAAGCAGCCTCTGAGTCAGAAGGGTGTGTGTGTGTGTGTGTGTGTGTGTGTGTCTACACACCAACACTGAACACACAATGATTATGGTGAAATAGAAAAATGTTCAGTATAAACACAAGAACCAGTCTCTTCCTCATTGGCTTATAAATGTTTCTTTCATGAAAGCAACGTGGAACATTTGGACTGATATTAATATTAAAACAGTTGTTTTAGTTTCCTGGAGTTGGACACAACACTGTAAAAAGTTAATTGTCAGTTCAGTTAAAAGACAAAGAAAACAAGAACAGAGCTTCGAAAAGCACGATAAAATAGTGACAAAAAAGTTAGAACTTCTACAATGAGACTCAAAATAACACTTCAATAAAAAAAGAAAAAGAAAGAAAACATTCTTTATGCATAATGTTATTCACAACAACAACAACAACAACAACAAAAACACTCATAGAGCGCAGACCTCCACCAAGCACCTCGGTCTCCTTATATTGTGATTTACACCAAAAATAATGGCCCGATGTTTGTTTTATCTTATTCATTTTATTTAGATTCCTGAATCATGAAAACAAACTTTGATTAATTGGATTTACATTGATGATGATGATGATTAATATATTTATTCGATAGAATGTTAGAGTACAAGTACAGTCACACAGTAGCATGTATTACAGTACAAGTACAGTCAAACATCCTGTCTAAGAGGAGCATTTCTAAAAGCCCTTGCGGTCTTGTTTCCGTTGAAAGTCCTTCGTACATAAATCATCCACAATTAGCAATACAAATAAAAATAATATTAAATTACTCAATTGATGCAGAATAACAATAAAATAAAAATAATTTTACACCACAGATGCAAAATGACAATGAGTGACAATAACTGACAATAAATGACAATAACTTACAATAAATTACAAAGACACATACTATGTACAACGTCGGTGGACAAAAAGGGGGGGGGGGGGTTGATCCGGAGAGAGTCGTGATGACTATCTCCGGTTCTGTCCCCCTGAAAGGTGTATTTTTAGGGCCGTTTTGAAGGAGGCCAAAGAGGTGCATGTTTTGAGGGCAGGAGTCAATCCGTTCCACCCTTGGGGGGCAGTATTGTAAAAAGATGATTTACCCATGTTAGTCCTATAGGAGGGGGTAATCAGGTTGTTGTTTGAGCTCCCTCTAGTGTTGTGGCTGTGGGTGTCACTAAATCTGTGGAGGTGTTTATTCAGGTATGCAGGGATTGAGGGGACTGAGGGCAGAGCTGCATTGACTATTTTAAATGCCAATCCCATTTTGAGTTGTTTAACCCTGTCTTCTACCCTGAGCCATTTTAGGCTAGCAAAATGTCCAGGAAGAAGGTGGGTCATGGGCCCCAGATTGAGGAGTAGCCGAATCAGTTTGTTTTGGGAGGTTTGGAGCCTGGTTTTCAGGGACACTTTGATGTTGGAATACCAGGAGGTGCTAGCATAGTCAAAGAGGGGCTGAACGAGGCTCCAGCAAGAGTCCGGAGAGCACTTCTGTTGACAAAAGCAGACATTCTGCCCAAAAATCTTGTTCTCTGATTGACTTTTTTAACATCATTATTT
>NC_090904.1:15304275-15366775 GCF_040956055.1 Brachionichthys hirsutus
AGACGACCTCCTGGGTAGCGCAGAGGTGCCCTTAAGGCAGAATGCTGGAGGTACAGATGCAAAACCTTTGAGATATCTATCCAGAAAAAAATAGTCATCAGGTTTCTGTGCACTGTCTGAAATGCAATATCCAGGTTTGAGTCTAGAAAACCGGCCAGCATATGGACTCTGGTCCATGAACCAGCGTGTCAGGGAGTGTCCTGATCTGGAAGATTTGAGACACAGACCTTTCAGAGATCAAATCTTGTTCACACGTTCACATGTTGGACTGCAGCTCCAGCATGGGATGCAGCAATTGCAACAATGCAAATAGTAAAATATGTAGATATAAAGATCCTTGATCTACGTATGTGTGAGACGTGGCAGGCTTCCCTCTGTTGTTATTAGGTTCCGAGAACAGAGGTTCAAGGAACCTATTGTTTTTCTAGTTCTAGAGATTATTAGGTTCCGAGAACAGAGGTTCAAGGAACCTATTGTTTTTCTAGTTCTAGAGATTATTATTATTATTTGCAAATGCCTTTTTGAGGCACTTCCCGGGCACCTAGGGGCTTGAAAACTATATGGAGTATCAGATCTGGTGTCTAGTTTCTAAATCTGGAATTTGATATCGCCTTCGGGTTCCATAGCGCCACCTAAGGGTGGTTTTTCTCCGGAAAGGTACTCGGATCGTCACGAAATCCAAGTATGTCGTACCTCTGGGAGTCCCGAGCCTAGTAAATATTTTTGAAATTTTTTACGCAAACAGGAAGTCAGCCATCTTGGACGGCGTGCGAAGATTTGAAATGTACGAACGCGTTTTTGAGGACTTTAGCATCAACGAAAACCCACAAAACTTTACGCGCAGGTTCGCAACGGTACTTCCGAGAATTTGATTGTGTAATTTTAACTTTTGGTTGCATATTGGCTCTTTGGCGCCCCCTTGTTTTTTTTCCCTTGTAGCGTAGCTTTGACCCCCTCAACATACGCGAAAACTCTTGAAAATCGGTCAAGAGATGGGCATCTGCCAACTTGACTTGCTCGTAAAGCGATTGCTCTCGGCGTGTTTCTGGGACTCCAGAGCGCCCCCTAATGCACGGGAGGCCGTAGTTTGAACGTAGTTTGTCCGATAGTCACCAAATTTGTTAGGAACGTCCAAATCGTCATTCCAGACGTATTTGTAATTGGCTTTCTTTAGCCCCGCCCACCCGGATGTCGGCCATATTGGATTTTGTACGTTTTTTGGCATACTTTGATGCACTCCTCCCAGACGCTTTATCGGATTCACGTCGAATTTGGATGACGTAATCGCCAAGTACCCGCAACGTTAAATTGCGAAGGGATTTTTGATTGATCGAACGATGAGGTCACAGGCCACGTTTGAATGTGCCATTTTCCCCTTTTATAGGTCTCGAACTTTGCGATACTCCTCCTAGAGGTTTCGAGATATCGATCTCAAAGTCGGGCGACGGCCTCACGACGCATTGACGATGCTAAATTTCCAAGCGTTTGTGTTTTCGCCAATCGCTGTTGCCGTGGCGGCCTTGTGAACTTTGATGTTTTGCTATGATGTGCATGGCTGTTGGAGCTTCACTTTGCACGGTCCGACAGTCTCCAAATTTCACACGCTGGATGAGAGTCCAGACCTGAACTCGAGTACATGCCATTGACGGTGATAGTCTTAGCGCCACCTACAGGAACAGGAGCATACATTGTCGGATCGGTCCCAAACTTGACACGCTTCATCAGGGTCACGTCTAGAGGACGTACGGATGTGTCTGACATTTGTGGATTGCGAATAAACGTGAACCCCAACTTGCGCCAGGCTCCAACGTGCGCCGGGTTCGAGGAACCTCTCAAGGCTGCTCGCAGCTTTAATTTTATACTTGTTATGGATAACCGCACCACAAGCTACTGCATTACTAGTCCAGTACTACTGCATGTGTTACTGCATGCAGTAGTACTGGACTAGTGTCCTCCAGGGAGGCAATGCTATCCACGAGAACAAGAGGAGAACCCGGCATTTGGGATCTCATCCCAGCCGAGATACGACAGAGGTACCGAGGCATTCACGGTGGGAAAACAAAAAATGCTAAGCTAATGCCACTAGCCGGAGGCAAGTTCAGCCTTCCATTCCCTCCGATGAACCGATGGCACCATGCAGGACTGGCCAGTGCTACAGGGAGGAGGCCAGCTTGTTGATCTTCACAAAGACGTGGCTAACTGATGCTAACGTCAAAGTAACCGGCTTCTCCTCTAGCCGAGCTACTGGGACACAAATAAGACTGGGAAGAAAGGAGGTAGTCCGATCCTTTACGTCAACAGGAGATGGTGCCACCCGGGACATGCAACTGTGAAGGCTCTGGAGCTAATAGCTGTTGGTGTCAGGCCCTATTACGTAGCACGTGAGTTCTCTCGTGCACTGTATGTTGCCTGTTTACATTCCACCAAAGGCGGACCCTGAGACAGCACAGGAGGCCGGCTCTAGCACCGCCTCTGCTCTGATCATAACCTAGTTCTCCTGCAGCCCACATATGTTGAAGAGGCTGCCTGTGACAGGTTTGCAGGTCAGGAGATGGTCCCTGGAAGCAGACTGAGACTGGGACTGGGACTGGGACATGGGGAGGATGTAAAGGGGGGCGGCACAGTGTATGACAGACTGTTTCCACTTTTGTGTGCACACGGTGGTTCCTGTCAGGACAGTCAGTTACCCAAATAACAACCCCTGGGTAGGCAAGGAGGTCAAGGCTGTCCTGACGTTCCCACTCCTGAAGGCATTCGGGAGTGGGAACGGGCAGGAGATGGGGGAGGCACCGCAGGAAGTTAAATCCTGCCTGAGGGCGTCTGTAAAGGATGGAATCCGGAGTATCGTAACAGAACACATTTGAGTTGGTCTCATAGTGAAACATTTATTGACTAATGATTGCCCGTACAGCCGGAAAGCAAATCTGGACTTATCTGCAGGCCGATTCCTGGCACATCATGGCACGTTCTCCCTGTGTCTGCCTGGGGTCTTGCCCCGCGGGCGAGACCCCGCCTCTCGCCCGTAGACTGCTGGGAAAGGCTCCAGTAGATCTCGTGACCTGGATTTTCAAATTAACCGGTTAAGAAAATGAATTAATTGTTGTTATTTTTATTTTATTTGTGTCAAGATAATGCCTGTTTCCTTATATATGGAGAATATAGAACCCATCTTTTCATTAGTACTGAGCGATTGGTAATAATCCTGATGTGTACTCATGCTTGAATGTGCAGGTGTTCAATATGGGGCTGATGTTAGGAAGGTGGAGCCTATCAGCTGGCACACATTTTGACAGATGACACCTGACCACCAAATTTCCTTTCTGTAGTTTTACAACTCAACAAAGTATTTTAGGAAACTCTCTCTCTCTCTCCCCATTGTCAGTCAGCTAAGTCTTGCTCGCCCAGATCAACTGGAGAGAGATGCTCGACGTCTGGGGCGGAGCCTGGTCCGGACTGGAGATGATGACGATGATGACGATGACGATTATGATGATGACCTTTTGGACTTGGAGTCCTCCAATGTGATCTTTACTCCTCTGCTGAGGTCTCCTCATAATGATGAATGGTTACCTGAGTTCGATCAACTCATCTAGGGCATGCAATACTAATCAGTCAATAATGTGTGTGTGTGTGTGTGTGTGTGTGCGCATTTGATTTTTGTAGTCGTTCCAGGCCAATGTCCTCAAGTGTTGTTGCAGCAACACCCAGAGTCCAGAGCTTCCAGGTGAGCTAATTGATCTCTCTATTTCAATTGCTCATTTGGATCCATGTTAAAGAATAACCAGCTAAGCAAGGTAGCACAGGTGCTTTATTCAGCATTTACTTCCTCTAGAATCTAGATTACTCAGGGTAATCCCATTTCTATGCACAATGGATTTATAATAACTACTACTACTACTGTACTGTCAAGGCACATAAGTACCGGTATGTGTTTGTTTGTATGTTCAGGTGAATGTGAGCATCCTGGAGGCTCAGAAGCTGGTTGGAGTCAACATCAATCCTGCAGTTTTCATCAGGGTGGGAAATCAGAAAAAACACACTCAGACACAGAAATCCACCAACTGCCCCTTCTACAACGAGGTACAGTAGGAAAATACAGTACAGTAGCACTGTACAGTACACCAACAAGACACAATACAGTACACTATGCTAGTTAAGCACTGAACAGTACACCAGTACTGCATAATAATGTAATGCAGTGCTGTAGGAAAATATTACAAGTCAGCATAGTACATAAATTGTATACTGCAGTACATAGCAGTACTACATAATGTAATACAATAAACAAAGAACAGTTACTGCATTGCAGTAAAATAAAATACAGTATCATACAGCTTAGTATAACACAGTAGAGTTGAAGAAAGTACAGTACTGTAGAGTATAAAATAATAGAGTGTAGTCAAGTAGAATTGTGTACAGTTGACACATTACAGCACTTTAAAGAACAATACAGTATAGTAGAATGAAGTACAACTGAGTATTGAACAGTAAAATATGATACATATGTCTGTTTCTTTCAGAACTTCCAGTTTGATTTTCACGAGGATCCACAGATCCTCTTTGATAAAGTCATCGAGATCAAGGTCAGTTCCGTTGGTTTCGACTGGAGGCAGCATGGTGGCGCAGTGGGTAGCGCTTGGTTTGAGTCCGGGGCTTTTCTGTGTGGCGTTTGTTCTCACCGTGTCTGCGTGGGTTCTCTTCGAGTTCTCCTCCCACCTCCAAAAACATGCAGCTCAGGTGAACTGGTTTCTCCAAATTGTCCGTAGGTGTGAGAGGGAGACGCCTCACCCCGGGTGAGACGATTACCATCGTCTCGTCTTTGAGAATGTAGTTACCACGGTGAGCCTGAACACCTCTAATGTCACCTCTTCTCAGGTGGTCCACAGAAAAACGCTGGCCTTCCTGATGACCCACATTGGAACATTCAAGATTGACATCTCTACTGTGTACAAACAACCAGGTACCAGTACTGCTCTGACTGCAGTGCACTGATCATAGTACTGCGATACCCACTGACCTTTCTGCATCTTCAGACCACAGGTTCTACCAAAAGTGGGCTCCTCTCTCAGACCCAATGGACACTAGGTCAGGGATCAAGGGCTTTGTGAAGGCCAGTCTCGGTGTGCTGATGAAGGGAGATGCTCTGAACATTCCCAGTCTACCACCGACTTCCACATCAGGAGCCACTGAGGACATTGAAAAGTCCGTAAACATTGTTGCTCATGATCAATATGGACCCAAACACCAAACAGTATGATTTGGTGTTTGGTGAATCAATACACATATTTGAGACCCTGACAAAAATGAGGTGTGGACCACTTTGGACTCCCTCACCCCATTCCTATGCATTGAGTGTGGGTTAGTGTGGGTTCTCTCCGGGGTCTCCAGTTTACTCCCACGTGTGGGGACAGGGTTGTTTGTCTATGTGTGGCCCCGTGATGCATTGGCCTCTTGGCCAGTCATTGGTCCTACAGGGTTCTCATGCTGCCTTTCTTTTTTCTTCTCAGGAACCTGCTGCTTCCTCGAGGTATGGCTACTGAGCGTCCATGGGCTAGGTTCCGTATTCGGATCTACAGGGCCGAGGGCCTGCCCACCATGGATTCAGGTCTAATGGCAAAAATGGCAAAAGTCACAGATCGGACAGTCTTTATTGATCCCTATGTACAGGTGACCTTCGCTGGCCAACAGGTATTCAGACACGGACAAGCAGATTTGCTTTCTACTCTAACCCCGGCCATGCTCAGAGAATTAAACTGTTTCAACAGGACCAAATCTATTTGCTTTCGTTTCAGGTGCCAAAAAGGTCATTGCTCAAGGTTATTAGACTGTCTGATTGTTCTTTCAGGGGCCCATTACCCCAGCGCTCGTAGGACCTAAAAACCTACAACCCCAAGCACAAATAATGAACTCTTCTCAGTTGTTTAATTTTGTAGAAAAAAAGCAGATCACAGACATACAACAAAACGGAAGTCATTCCGTTTGGCAACTTTATGGCTCTGAAAGAAAAAAAACCAAAATTGTGGTAGTCAACAACAATTGCTTTTTTAGATCAAGCAGAGGGAACAATTTGTGGAATCACTAAATTCTGAGGAAATAAATATGGAATCACCCTGTAAATTTCCATTTCCAAAAATAACACCTGCATCAGATTAAATCTGCTCCTTAGTCTGCAGGTAAAAAGGAGTCCTCACACCTTGGCGAGCCGTTGCACCAAGTGGACTGACACGTATCATGGCTCCAACACCAGAGCTGTCAGGTGAAACAGTTAGAAGTTAAATCATTACAGAATGTTGCAAAAGATGTCAGCGGTGTCTAAACTCTGGACCAAGTAGCAACAACATAGGAAGGATGTAAAAGGCAAGCATGCCGGTAGTAGGGTGACCAGACGTCCTGCATTGTGCGGGACGTCTGGTCACCCTAGCTGGTAGACCAAGGACAACGTCAAAGCATCAAGACAGAAAACCTAAAGCAGAAAATGCACAGTAAAACAAAAGAGGAACAAATGGACGAAAACTGGAGTCAACGTCTCCAACTTGGTGCCAACTGGAATGGCACCAACTTTTGTTTCGGGCCATTCCAATGAGATGCATGAAGATAATTGCCTGAAGAAAACATGCAGACTTCCACAGTCATTGATGATGTAGGGGCCTGCATGGCAGGTAAGGGCACTGGGGCGATGGCAGTCATGACATCTTCTATAAATGCACACGTTTACTTTGACATTTTAGGCACTTTTCATATCCCATCAGTTGCAAGTATGTTTGGGGATGATGACGTAATTTTCCGGGAGGTGGTGTAGATTTAAATTCTCCTTGGTCCATCAGGGCCTTGAATACGACAGAAAGGAGGTGAGCCTGCTTGTGTTTATGTCTACAAGTCACCGGTTTGCACTGTTTTTAATATGTAGTACATATAACTTTACAATCATGCTGCTCAACTCATTGTGTTCTATACGTCCCTTAAATGTTGGGGAATGTGTGTGTGATTGCTGTAAAACAAATTCCCCTCCGAGGGACAAGCCAATAAAAGTGCAGTGAAGTGCAAAGTGTTTTTTTGATTGCATAATTCTTTTCCTCAGAATTAAGTGATTCCACAAATGTTTCGCTCTGCTTGATCTAAAAAAGAAATTGTTGTTGACTACCACAATGTTTTCTTTCTGGATTTCTTTTAGTGTTTCTTAGAGCCTGAGAGTTGCCATTTTAAACGACTTCGGTCTGTGATCTGCTTTTTCTCTACAAAATTAAACAACTGAATGGACGTCCTCCAAGACTGCTGATCCCATCACTTTTACCAGCGGTTGTAGAAAGTACAGATTAATTCCCTTTAATCCTAAAACATTTGATATTCCACTGCATGATGCAGCACACCCAACAGCTCACAAGCAAATTAGGTTCAAGATAACAGATCCAAACTTATAAAAGCATCACCTGGGATCCATTCTGTGGAAATGATGTCGTCAGACACCTAGGATCATTCAGCTGTGTAAAAGATGATTTTATTTTTTCGTGATAATGAAGAAATGTGCTGCGTGTGACGAACTTGCTTCATAGTCAGGCGTGTGGTTTGTATGTCAGGGAGAAACGTCAGTCGCCAGCGCCACTAGCTATCCGCTTTGGAATGAGGAGATCTCCTTCATTGAGCAGTTTCCTCCTCTGGCTCAGCGAATCAGAGTCCAGATCCTTGACGATGCCAAGATGGGCGACATTGCCTTGGCAACACACTTCCTAGACCTACAGCAGATTTCTGATCCCACAAGGAATGGTATGTCCCACAGTTAATCTCTTCTTAGAGATACGATGCACAGTATTTTCTTTCAGTTTGCATTGTCTTCATCTGCAGAGAAAAACCTCCTTTGATGCAGGTCTTCATTTTTCTACTGTTACAAGTTTACATTTGTTTTACAGTGTTGGTTAACAGGGCAATGCCTGTTGTCTGCCTGCAGGTTTTAACCCCACATTCGGCCCATCTTGGGTTAACCTGTATGGTTCTCCTCAAAACTCAACTCTCGGAGATGTCCATCAGGTCAATCAGAGCCAACCAAATCACCGTCATCGTTTTAATCATTTAATCAGATTGAAGTAGGCTAACACTCTCTTGTCCAGGCTTTGAATGAAGGTCTGGGTGAAGGAATCTTCTACCGTGGGCGAATCCTCCTTGGTCTCTCCGTAGAGGTTTACTCCTCCCCCTCTGCTGTCACACCAGATTCCACCTCAGGTGCCATGGGAAAGGTACATCAAAGAGAAATGTGAAAACATCACATTTCATGTTCCAGCAGTCATTCAGCCCAGTTGTTATTTGTAGAAGGTCACATATTGATTCTTAGACATCCCGTGTGTATAATTGAAGGTTAAAGGAACTCTGGGGAAGCTGGGAATGGGGAAGAGGAGAAGCAGCAAGAAGAAGAACAAGGAAGGTCAGTCGACAGTGATGAAAAATAAATAACTGTCCTTTCATCAAATAGTTCTGATGAAACAGGAGAACCAGTAAAATGATTGAGCACAAATACTAGAACCAACTTCTCCTCATGAACATTTTAAAGGTCCCATATTATGAGAAAGTCCCTTTTCCCATTTTTGTAGACTATTATGTTGATTTTCTTTGCCCCTCCCCTTCTGACGTCAAGAGGGGTAAATGTGCACCCTCACCTGTGGCCAGGAACTTTGGGTAGTGATCAAAGAACAAGGTCGCTGGCACAAGTGGCTGAAATGAGTTTCCTCCGTGGGGGGGCTGGGCTCCCCTCAGAGATCGGGTGAGACGCTCCGTCATCCGCGAGGAGCGCCGAGTCGAGCCGCTGCTCGCGGTGAGAGCAGCCGGGTGGCGTGGCTCCCCGTGTCTGCGTTCTGCCCGTCCACGCTCTACAGCATTTTCCCTGCATAAAGTTTATTTCTGGTGCTAATGTTCCAGAGAAAATGGGCAAACATGTTTTAGTGTGTGGTAAACACTTTGAACGAGACGCTTTATGGAGCGGGAGACAGACAGAGATAGAGACAGACAGACAGAGACAGACAGAGACAGACAGAGAGACAGACAGAGACAGTCAGAGACAGACAGAGATAGCGACAGACAGACAGAGACAGACAGAGACAGACAGAGACAGTCAGAGACAGTCAGAGATAGACAGAGACAGACAGAGACAGACAGAGACGGACAGAGACAGACAGAGATAAACAGAGACAGACAGAGACAGACAGAGACAGTCAGAGACAGACAGACAGACAGAGATAGACAGAGACAGTCAGAGACAGACAGAGACAGACAGAAACAGACAGAGACAGACAGAGACAGACAGAGATAAACAGAGACAGACAGAGACAGACAGAGACAGACAGAGACAGACAGAGACAGACAGAGATAGACAGAGACAGACAGAGACAGTCAGAGACAGACAGAGACAGACAGACAGACAGAGACAGACAGAGACAGACAGAGACAGTCAGAGACAGACAGAGATAGACAGAGACAGACAGACAGACAGAGACAGACAGAGACAGTCAGAGACAGTCAGAGACAGACAGACAGACAGAGATAGACAGAGACAGTCAGAGACAGACAGAGACAGACAGAGACAGACAGAGACAGTCAGAGACAGTCAGAGATAGACAGAGACAGACAGAGACAGACAGAGACAGTCAGAGACAGACAGAGACAGACAGAGACAGACAGAGACAGTCAGAGACAGTCAGAGACAGACAGACAGACAGACAGAGATAGACAGAGACAGTCAGAGACAGACAGAGACAGACAGAGACAGTCAGAGACAGTCAGAGATAGACAGAGACAGACAGAGACAGACAGAGACAGACAGAAACAGACAGAGACAGACAGAGACAGACAGAGATAAACAGAGACAGACAGAGACAGACAGAGACAGTCAGAGACAGACAGACAGACAGAGATAGACAGAGACAGTCAGAGACAGACAGAGACAGACAGAAACAGACAGAGACAGACAGAGACAGACAGAGATAAACAGAGACAGACAGAGACAGACAGAGACAGACAGAGACAGACAGAGATAGACAGAGACAGACAGAGACAGACAGACAGACAGAGACAGACAGAGACAGACAGAGACAGTCAGAGACAGACAGAGATAGACAGAGACAGACAGAGACAGTCAGAGACAGTCAGAGATAGACAGAGACAGACAGAGACAGACAGAGACAGACAGAGACAGACAGAGATAGACAGAGACAGACAGAGACAGTCAGAGACAGACAGAGACAGACAGACAGACAGAGACAGACAGAGACAGACAGAGACAGTCAGAGACAGACAGAGATAGACAGAGACAGACAGAGACAGACAGAGACAGTCAGAGACAGACAGAGATAGACAGAGACAGACAGACAGACAGAGACAGACAGAGACAGTCAGAGACAGTCAGAGACAGACAGACAGACAGAGATAGACAGAGACAGTCAGAGATAGACAGAGACAGTCAGAGACAGACAGAGACAGTCAGAGACAGTCAGAGACAGACAGAGACAGACAGAGACAGACAGAGATAGACAGAGACAGACAGAGAGAGACAGAGACAGTCAGAGACAGTCAGAGACAGACAGAGACAGCCAGAGACAGACAAAAGACAACGTTTTATCGAATCCAATCTCGTTAGAGACGTCACGTGTTTGTTCCCTTGTTCTTGGACATAAAGTTCATAAAGTTTATAAAGTTCATAAAGTTCATAAAGTTCATAAAGTTCAGAAAGTCTGCGTGATTGAACATTTGTTTACGTTCATCAGCATCAATGGCTTCCAGCAGAATAACAGAAGAGGCAGGAGAGGCAGGAGTCGAAGTCCCGGAGTCCGTTACCGTGTCCGTTGAGGAGACCCATCCACTGCCAGAGGTCAGGGTTCACCACCATCATCATCATCATCATCATTTAGTTTTGGTCTTTTTCCATTTAGTATTATGCTTTATTCAGCATTTGTATCCATTATACATAGATTTTAAAGAAACAACAAAGCAGGGACAATTTAAATTTGGGTTAGTGCTAGATGAGGACAAAGGCTTGAATAGGGTTAGGGTTAGGGTTAGGGTTAGGGTTAGGGTTAGGGTTAGGGTTCTTCTTAAGCTCCACTGGTGAGACTTGGAGGAGGTTCCACATCCTTGCCTGTTTATTTGTCTGCAACGTGTCGACAGCGTCTTCTTTGTGTCCACAGCGTCTTCTTTGTGTCCACAGGGTTTCCTAGGAGAGAGTGAAGATTTTCTTTTGTTCACCTCGCTGTTTGAAATCACAATGATGGACCCGTCAGTAGGAACCAAACTGATGACCTTTGAACTCTCCATAGGTGAACAGTGCATTCTTTATGCCGGACAGCTGATAGACACATTTGTGCTAAAACTGCCAGTTACAGTGTAGACCATGCGATATGATGAATGATTTACCCACAAAATCATTTTCTTGAGGATTTAATCAAATAAGAATAAGGTGTTCCATAATAATTTAGGTAATGTCCTTAAATGTCCAGCCAACAGTCCAATGGAAGTGTGCTTTTGACTCTATTTTAAATTAAGACAAAGGCACATGCTACAATTCAGGAATTAGACAGTTTTCATTTTCATTCATTGTGTAAATGGCTTATTCTGAAAAAATAGTTTTCTGACCCAGTGTTGGCACATTGTTCATTGATAAATCCTGTTACGAAATGACACTGTGTAGCCGAATACAGTAAATACAATGACAATCTCACTCGGTGTGGAACCCCGGCCCGTTCGGACGAATGCAACGCACAGACAGATCTCTGTTTGCAGCTTTTAAAGCTCAGATCACGCAGAAGTCGTGGAAAACTCGAGCAATGTCGCCACCTACTGAGATAGAGGAGTATTACATTACTCTGCCAGTCTGTTTTACAGAACAGACACTCAACAATGCTATATTATTAGCAGACAATAATTAATTACACTTGACAATCACTGTTCCAATCTGCACAGTAAAAGGACGTTTACCATAATCTTCAATCAGTGTAACTTTGCTGACGAATCATTTGACTTTGATGTCATTGCTCAGCCTTGAATTATCATTATGAAAAATAAATACAGGCAATTTCAATGCATGCATGAACTTTACGACAACTACTATCAGGTTACATGAAATCAAACATCACTGAGATGAAACCGACAAAAATCTAAATCATTTGACAGCAGTTGATTCCCACTGCAGTGTGGAGACAAAATGTGACCTCGCCATTTTAAGCTCATCAAGGAATGGACATTTATCGGATGATCCGTTACTTACAGGGAACAATGGGAAGGCAGTCGAAATTAGGAGATCCAAGAAGAACCAGAGCCGAGAGGAGCTGAGGAGGAGCCGAGAGGAGCTGAGTTCAAGCAGAGAAGACCTGAATGACGAAGAGCAAAGACTGCTTGACTCAGAGGAGGAGCTGGACAGAGAGGAGGTTTTGAATCCCGAGCCTGAAAACAGATCTGTGTCTGATTCCATGAGACCCCAGCCCACGGAGTATGACAGGTACTGTAAATAACTACTGAGCAATCATCCATCCATATTCCAACCCATGGCATTCTGGGTGATGGATTATCTCATAAGTGTATTCTTGGACGGTCCCCCAGAGAATCCTCCCGAGTTTATAAATTATTTCACTGGCAACGGCAAATAAATCGGTTCTTATTCTGCTTCCCAAGGAACGTTTTCCTGCAGGTCTTCTAGCTGTGTGTCCTCGACAACTGTCACATCAGTTTTACCTTATTTCCAAGGTCCTTTCAGGAGTTATTGCCCCAAGAATACGCCCCCTTGCTGTTGCACATTAATTGGATTGGGTAGATGTTCAAAGTTATTGAAAGAGATTTTAAGCATACAAAACAGGAACATTCACTCCCATACGTCACTTTTGCTTTCACAACTTTGATCATTTCTCTTGCCCATTTACATGCTGAAGTGACCCGAACCCGAAACGCTGAACCTCTGTTGCCACCAACAGTTGGCATATTGGCCAACGTGGTAGCTCAATGAATTTGCTCTGTAAGTCTGTATTGTCATGGAACACTTTCTTTAAAGCACAATACTGATATGCTTCAAGTGAAGATGTAATATAATTACAACAGGACACAAATAATCCTGAATGCAAGACGAAGTGGCTCAGATGGATGAATTAACCATTAGCTTCTCATAGTGGTTCCATAACAACGTACATAGTTTTAACTGGCTAGTTTCACTTTTTGATTAAACATATTATCCAATGGGACAGAGACCCATAGGTCATTTACACACTGACTATTATGTATTTTTTATTTTGAAACAAATACAATACATATAAAAATAAAGTTATGTTAAGTTCTGGACTTTGGTGCGGACCCCAGAATGCATAGTCGGAGGCGCAGGGAACATCCTGTACTTCTTTAACAATAAATACAATAACTTCTTCCAACAAAAAGTGCAGCCTCATGGTGGCACGGGTAGTGCAGTTAGCAGGAGCTAACATAGCACAGCCAGTTTCTCCATTACGCCGGTTCCAAGCCGGATAAATGCAGAGAATCCGGCGAAAAAATTCTCCAAAATTGAAGATGCTAATCACCTTAAATAAGAAAGACATACCCGGTACTGGATCGGTCGAAGCCCGGCTTAATAACGACCGCCAGCAGCGTTGTTAACCCACGGGACGCTGCTGGAAACTGCTGAACACAGAGATGAAGAGGAGGAGGAAGATGAGTGCATCAGCAGCGAGAGAAGAGGGAATGGAAGAGTTCAGGACTGAGAGTAGAGACTCTGAATGTTGGGACGATGACGGGAAAAGCTAGAGAGCCGGTGGACATGATGAAGAGGAGGAGGAAGGTTGATGTGTGTCCAGGAGACCAGGAGGAAAGGAAGCAAGGCTAGAAGCTGAGGAGCAGGATTCAAGTTGTTTATAACGGAGGAGAGGAAAGAGGAATGGAGGAGGAGTTATCCTGAAGGATGTGTTCTAGAGGAGAAGGAGAAGTTCTTACGCTCCACAGGTAGGAGGTGAGTTAGAGGAGAAGAAGTTCTTACGCTCCACAGGTAGGAGGTGAGTTAGAGGAGAAGGAGAAGTTCTTACGCTCCACAGGTAGGAGGTGAGTTAGAGGAGAAGGAGAAGTTCTTACGCTCCACAGGTAGGAGGTGAGTTAGAGGAGAAGGAGAAGTTCTTACGCTCCACAGGTAGGAGGTGAGTTAGAGGAGAAGGAGAAGTTCTTACGCTCCACAGGTAGGAGGTGAGTTAGAGGAGAAGGAGAAGTTCTTACGCTCCACAGGTAGGAGGTGAGTTAGAGGAGAAGGAGAAGTTCTTACGCTCCAAAGGTAGGAGGTGAGTTAGAGGAGAAGGAGAAGTTCTTACGCTCCAAAGGTAGGAGGTGAGTTAGAGGAGAAGGAGAAGTTCTTACGCTCCACAGGTAGGAGGTGAGTTAGAGGAGCAGTTTAGAGGAGGTCGGTGACCTTAAGGTCGTGGTAGGAGAGAGTGTAGCCAGCCAGCATAGGCTGGTGGTGAGGAAGATGACTCTAGTGGTGAAGAAGAGGAAGAGGATGAAGGCAGAACAGAGGACAAAGTGGTGGAAGCTGAAGAATGAAGAGTGTTGTGTGTCTTTCAGGGAAGAGGTGAGACAGACTCTGGGTGGACAAGAGAGGCTTCCAGAAGACTGGAATACAACAGCTCAGGTGATCAGGGAGACAGGTAGGAGAGGACTGGGTGTGTCTTCTGGAAGGAAAGGAGACAAGGAGACCTGCTTGAGTCCCAACTCAAAACATGAACTAAAGATCACAGCCAAAAATACATAAATCCACACAAAGACCTGCAGCAGGCGAGAGACGGCAAAACCACGGGCAAAGAGGAAGAACAGGAGCTCCCGGCAAGCGGAGGGTATAATCTGGCAAGGGAGTAGAGAGGAGATCTATGAAGCCGGCCGAATGAGGATCAGGTGTGTCTGGAGCCAACCCCGCCTGCTGCAGTCTGATGAGCAATCGAGGCAGAACAGAAAACATGTGAGCAGAGGAAAACTCGGGGAATGCAGATAAAGCAGAACATCGGCATAACAGTAACACACTGCCCAATCACAGGGGCTTCGCTTCTGAGGGTCGTGTCGTAAGCCGACTTGGTCGTAAATCGGCCCATGTTAAATTAAGTATATTATGCTGCGTCATGATTGGTCGACATCGTGGGTGAGAGCTGTCGTACACTCGTCAGTAAAAACACATCGTAAACAGAAAGAACCCAACAACAGAGGAGCGCGGTCGTAAAGTCGACGACCCCCTGCAGTGTCGGCTAAGACTGTCCGTCTGTCCGCCAGGTCGTTCCAGTGCATTCCTCTCCAGCCCCCGTCCATCAAACAGAAGCCGTGCCTGTTCATTTGGAGTCAGTTTGAAGATCACAGTTTTCGTCTCTCTCAAGTTAACTGGCTCAACAAGATGGCCGACAGGCTGGTGAGGGTCAAGGGACGTTTATCGTCCTTAATACAATATCTATCATGCATTGGCGTCAAACTGGCCACATTTTGTTTGTCTGTGCTCCCTGCTACTTTGCTAGGAAATTGGTCTTGATGACGTTGAAAGTCTCTTGAGGAGGCCCAGGAGCAACGCAAAGGAGCGCTTGCTGGAGGTGCTGCTGGAGCTGGTGGCCTCCTGCAAGTAAGTCTCCTCCGGAAATTTGATTTGATTTGTTCATGAGATTTAGTCTGACTTGTTTTGCCCTGTTGTCTGGCGTCTGTCTCGCTCCAGGTACTTCAGTGTTTTCTCCGACAGGAGATCTCAAAATCGCCCCAACAAATTAGACCGATGCAGAAGGGAATTCATCAAGAAGAATTTGGTGAGTGTGTTCTCAGTTGTGATCCTCATCCACCTGCCTGTCAGCCTGACTTCCTGTCTTTGCAATGACCAGGTCTTGCTAGCCAGGCAGGCAGTGAGGGCTCGGCGGAGGATGACCAGGCGGATGGCCAAACAGCATTTGATGAATAGCAGGAAACTCCTCAAGACTCTTCGTCAACTGGCTAAAGAGGTGATTTAACACAATACATGTCAGCACAAGCACAAGCAGGGTGTCCAGCTCGTCTCACGTCTCACACCTTTGACCCCGCCCTCTTCTCTCCAGCCCCAAACCACAATCCCAGATGTATTTCTCTGGTTACTGAAAGGAAGAAAGCGATTGGCTTATGTCAGGATCCCTGCCTACTCCATCCTCTTCTCATTGGTGGAAGAGCAGAGGGGGCGGGATTGTGGCCGCGTCACCACACTCTACATGAAGGTAGCCATTGGCCTCCTGTAATCAGACACGAAGTCTGTCTCTCTGTCTCTAAAATCAGAGATGATGCTCCCATTCTGTCTATGACATCACAATTGATCCTTATGTTTAAAATGATTGTCTAAAATCAATTATGTTTGCTGATTATCAGCAACAATTGTGACAACGGTTAACACTCTCTCTCTCTAGTCTCCAGGGAGTGCAGCGAGTGAAATCTTTGCAAAGGTGGAGGCCTTCCTGTGGCTTGGTCTAGCCAAATATAGCAAAGAGGCCACCGTCTCCTTGCCAACAGAGTTTGATCCAGTTTATGAAGAAGACGAAGAGCAGCAGAGGAGACAGCTCTCAGCTGGGTTTAGAAAGCTTCCTCTGAGTCTTTCCTGCCAGGGTGAGTCAGCTGACCTCGTTCAGGAGGGAGGACGGATTCCCTACGGGATAGTACTCAGAACCTGGACTTAGCAGCTGCTCCGATCAGTGAAGGTAACCCTACATTCTGTTTGCAGACAGCAGGTATTTCCAGCTGCGATGTCACCTATACCAGGGGCGTGGCCTGATGGCAGCTGGAGATAACGGCCTATCAGATCCCTTTGCCAAGGTGGTCTTCTCCACACAATGCCAGGCCACCAGGGTGTGTAGCGCTGCCACGCTGGTTGCACTAATCATTCAGTGAAGAAGCGTGTCGATGACAAAATGCATCAATGTCCTCGATGGAGGAACAAATCACTCTTTGCTTGTTACCAGTCTGACCAGCTTAGTATCATATTACAACACCTGTATTTGTTGAGACATGAACCACAAAGTAATAACAAGTACCTGTATGTTCTATTACAAACGCTATATTCCAAGCATGTGACCATGACGACCAATTTAAACTCAACTTTTGCATAAAATTAGAAGACTGTTACTTGAACTCGTGCTTTTATACACGTCGTGTGTGTCTGTGCATTTATGTGTGTGTGTGTGTGTGTGTGTGTGTGTGTGTGTGTGTAGGTGATCTCAGACACTCTCTCTCCAGCTTGGTGTGAGTGTTTGTTGTTTGATCGAGTTTTACTGGAGGGAACACCGGAGGAGCTCCAACAAGACCCGCCTCTCATCATCATCAGCATCTACAGCTATGACAACTTGGTTAAACTTCTTCATTTATTCTTTAACCAGCTTCTGTTCATTCATTCATTCATTCATTCATTCATTCAGGGAGACGTGCTATTACATCCTGAGTGTGTGTGTTTCTTGTGTACAGGGTGCTCCCAAGCCTCTAGGCAGGGCCTTTGCTGAGCCCGAGTTCAAAACTGTGGAGCAGTACTACCAGAAGCCCCGCCTCCGTTTCTTTAACATCAACATGGGGCGGGTCCCTGCTGGCGAGCTGTTGGCTACCTTTGAGCTGATTGAGCTCGACTACTCTGGGATTGGAGAGGTGGCGCCTGTTCTTTTGCAACTAATTTGGTGGTTCTGTCCATCATTTCTGATCATAATACTTCCATCATTTTTACCTTGTGAAGCACCTGGCACTCTTCAGTCCAGAACTGTTGACTCCCAGTAATCCCAAACGTTTAATAATCCGAGTTTCTTGCTTTTTAAAGGGGAAATGCATTCAGCAGTGGATGAATCAATCTCTGCTCTATTTTCCCAAACACACAGTAGAAATTCAAGTTTCTTGGTTCTGTTCCTTAAAAAGGTTGGTCAAAGCAGTTTGATAGGAAATGGAATAAACAGTCATTAGAAGTCGATGATGTGCAGTAGTTTGAACAAAACACCAAACGTGAGTAACAAGTAGTTAGCTTCTTTCATTACAGTATTGGTTCTGACATTTTTTATTCAGAACAGTATATAATTTATTTTGAAAGAATTTTGTGAGGCCTGACACAATTCACTGAAAGGGGAGGAGCCAATACGTGAGAAATAGTTGTTTTGATTAATCTTGAATTTTAGAAGAGATTCCTCTCAGACGCCGCGTCGGTACAAAACAGTGCCATCGTTTTGACTGTCCGAACCTCCGTGTTGCGTGGTGAGGACACTCCCCATTGCAAAAATCACCTGGCATACCCAACACAATACATGCAGTATGCTATCTGGTATGCTGTCCATCAGGCAGCAGATACTCTCTGTAAAGTCAATAATGTCACTTCAGATGGAACCAAAAAGTCTTTCAATAGTTCTTTGGAGGGAGGCACTTCCAATATTTAATGAACTGAAAGCACTACGTTAAGACACTTTGTATAATAGTCTTTCTCAAATGCCTTCATTTGAAATATTGTAATATAAAATCCACACAATGGCGGCTCGGTGGCGCAGTGGTAAGCACTGTTGCCTCACAGCGAGATGGTCGCAGGTTCGTCTCTGGCTTGTGGCCATTCTGTGAGGAGTTTGCATGTTCTCCCCGTGTCTGCGTGGGTTCTCTCCGGGTTCTCCGGCTTCCTCCCACCACCAAAAACATGCAGCCTAGGCTGATTGGTGACACTAAATTGCCCGTGTGTGTGTGGCTGGTTGTCTGTCTCTGTGTTGCCCTGCGATGAACTGGCGGCTTGTCCAGGGTGTCCCCTGCCTCTCGCCCATTGACTGCTGGGATTGGCTCCAGCTTGGCCCGCGACCCGATTACGGAATAAGCGGTTAGAAAGTGAAATGAAATGAAATCCACACACAGGCAATAAGGTTGGAATCCAACCAGCCCTTTCCAACATTTCCGGTGCGCTCCCTTTCAGTTTAATTCTTTAGATTAATAGAATCAACAGTAGATTTACATCCAACACGTCCGTCATCTCACTGGCAATGACACCTTCCTGCCAACGATGCTCATAGAAAGTTTTCTGTACTGACAGACATGTTGGAGAGCATTAGAAATGAGACAATAAGAGGGACAGTGAAGGTTAGACGTTTTGGAGACAAGGTCAGAGAGACCAGACTTTGATGGTTTGGACATGTCCAGAGGAGTGAGGGAGGACATGAGAGTGGCTGGTGTTGGGGAGGACGATGCAAAGGACAGGACTAGAGGACGACCCAGGAGAAGAGACATGGACGTAGTGAGGGAGGACATGAGAGTGGCTGGTGTTGGGGAGGACGATGCAAAAGACAGGGCTAGAGGACGACCCAGGAGAAGAGACATGGACGTAGTGAGGGAGGACATGAGAGTGGCTGGTGTTGGGGAGGACGATGCAAAGGAGAAGGTTGATTTGCACTGCAACCCCTCACAGGACAAACCGAAAGTAAAGTAAAGTAGTAGTAGTAGTAGTAGTTGTAGTAGTAGACATGATGAACAGAAACATCAAAGCAGTTGTTAAAAAATGATCCCTTAACATGCATGATTTTATTCTGTCATTCTCTACAGCCCTGTCTCTCCGTCAGCGTGGACCCTCAGGAACTGACTTTCTTGGATGATAAGAAATATTACATCATCCCAGAAGGAATCCAACCTGTTCTGAGGACCTTCAGGATTGAGGTCTGACACAAGCTGCCACCATAAAGTGTTTTTGTGACGGTGTTACAATGCCCTAACTCAGCTGGTACCCATGAGATCAAAGGCAAATTAAAGCAAACCACAAGCTGCAAGAAAGAGAGAGAACACCTTTCTTTCCTGAGGCATCAGCTGAGACCGTGTAACACACAGGCCTTCAAATCTGTGACGTTGCATTCTTGTGTCTGTGTGATTAGATGCTGTTCTGGGGGTTGCGAGACCTGAAGCGGGTGGAGCTGTTTGAGGTGTCGCGCCCTATGATGAGGATGGAGTGTGCAGGACGACAGCTGGAGTCAGAAGAAATTGAGAACTTCAAGATCCATCCCAATTTTAAAGAAATAGTTCGTTATATTGACGTGGTCAGTTTCTGAGTGTGATGGCTACTTACATTCGCGATGGGCACTCAAGTCCGCAGGGCTGGTTCAAACGACTGCAGCACGCTGAATATGGAGGATGTGCCCAGTTTATGGAAGCCAGACCAACATGGCTGACATTGTTCTTCCCCTTTCTTCTTCCTGTTTGGGTCCCATTAGGAGCTGCCAGAACAGGCGTACCTCCACCCTCCTCTGACCATATTTGTGGTGGAGCATCGGGCATTTGGTCGGCTTGCTCTGGTCGGATCCTATGTGGTCCAGAGCCTCATGGATTATGGCCCACCTGAGCTTGGGGGTGAGCCAGAGGAGGAGGAAGAACCAAAACCAAAGAAGGGTAAAAGCTGTTAGAAACAATGATATATACTGTGATAAATACCAATAACATGTACCGTTGAGCAGACACTCTGTTCAACGGTTAGAACTGACATTGTTACGCAGAGACTGAATCCAGAAGGCAGATGTTAAAGGTTTTAAATGACTACAGGCGGTCCTCACGTAACAACGGCGTTACTTTTAGATTTTGGTAAGTACGTCATTAAGTGAGGACCACCTGTACTGTACTTTCTTCTTGTCCCCTGAGGGGTCGCCACAGCAAATCTACCTTCTCCACCTCACCCTGTCCTTTGCATCGTCCTCCCCAACACCAGCCACTCTCATGTCCTCCCTCACTACGTCCATGTCTCTTCTCCTGGGTCGTCCTCTAGTCCTGTTCCCTGGCAGTTCCATCCTCAGCATCCTTCTACCGATATAGTCCCTGTCTCTCCTCTGGACATGTCCAAACCATCAAAGTCTGGTCTCTCTGACCTTGTCTCCAAACTGTCCTTCTTATTGTCTCATTTCTAATCCTGTCCAACCTTCACTGTCCCTCTTATTGTCTCATTTCTAATCCTGTCCAACCTGGTCACTCCCCAGGAGAACCTCAGCATCTTCATCTCCTCCACTTCTAGCTCCGCCTCCTGTCTTCTCCTCAGAGACACTGTCTCTAAGCCGTCCATCATGGCTGTCCTCACCACTGTCTCTAAGCCATCCATCATGGCTGTCCTCACCACTGTCTCTAAGCCGTCCATCATGGCTGTCCTCACCACTGTCTCTAAGCCGTCCATCATGGCTGTCCTCACCACTGTCTTGTAGACCTGTCCCTTCGTCCTATCAGAGAGCACACCTGATACTTTCCTCCCCCCGTTCCAGCCTGCCTGCACACGATTCTTCACCTCCTTTCCACATTCTCTCCATCACTCTGCTCTGTTGACCCGAGGTACCTGAAGTCCTCTCCCTTCTTTACGTCTCTTCCTTGTAGCTTCACTGTCCCCCCTGGGACCTTCTCATGTACACACATGTACTCTGTTTTACTCCTGCTCACCTTCATCCCTCTCTTTTCTAGAGCAGACCTCCACTTCTCTAGATTCTCCTCTACCTGCAGATCACAATGTCATCTGCAAACATCATATTCAGAGGAGCTTCCTGTCTCACCTCATCTGTTAGTCTATCCATCACCATGGCAACCGAAAAGGGGCTGTGAGCTGATCCCTGGTGCATCCCACCTCTACACTAAACTCCCCTGTTACTCCTACTGCACACTTCACTGCTGTCCTACATGTCCTGAACTACTCTGATGTACTTCTCTGCCACTCCAGACATCCTCATGCAGTGCCACAGTACCTCATACAGTACTACAGTACCTCCTGCAGTACCACAGTACCTCTCTGACCCCCCTGTCCTAGACTTTCTCTAGATCTACAAAGACACGATGCAGCTTCTTCTGACCTTCCCTGTACTTCTCCATTGCTAGCCTCAATGCTAACATTGCGTCTGTAGTACTTTCCATTGGCATAAAGACATACTGCTGCTAACAAATACGTACTTCTGTCCTTAGTCTAGCCTCAAACACCTTTTCCCATAACTTCATCGTATCTCATCAGCTTTATCCTCTATAGTTTCCACAACTCTGTTTGTCTCCCTTCTTCTTGAAAATGGACACCAGAACTCTTCTCCTCCGTTCCTCTTCATCTTCTTCCTCTAGGATTGTATTAAACTACCCGGTTAAAAACTCAACAGCTTCCTCTCCTAGACACTTCCATACCTCCACAGGTATGTCGTCTGGTCCAACTGCCTTCCCATTCTTCATCCTCTTCATCGCCTTTCTAACTTCACTCGTGCTAATCTTCAACACTTCCTGGTCCACAACAGGTTCCTCTACTCCCCTTTGTTCTTTCTCATTTTACTCATTCATTAATTCCTCTAAATACTTATTCCATCTTCCTACACACTACTGGTCTCTGTCAACACCTTCATCTCTACTCTTCATCACTCTAACATGCTGAACATCCTTCCTGTCTCTACTCTTCATCACTCTAACATGCTGAACATCCTTCCTGTCTCTACTCTTCATCACTAACATGCTGAACATCCTTCCTGTCTCTACTCTTCATCACTCTAACATGCTGAACATCCTTCCTGTCTCTACTCTTCATCACTAACATGCTGAACATCCTTCCTGTCTCTACTCTTCATCACTCTAACATGCTGAACATCCTTCCTGTCTCTACTCTTCATCACTCTGACATGCTGAACATCCTTCCTGTCTCTACTCTTCATCACTCTAACATGCTGAACATCCTTCCTGTCTCTACTCTTCATCACTCGAACATGCTGAACATCCTTCCTGTCTCTACTCTTCATCACTCTAACATGCTGAACATCCTTCCTGTCTCTACTCTTCATCACTCTAACATGCTGAACATCCTTCCTGTCTCTCCTCTTCATCACTCTAACATGCTGAACATCCTTCCTGTCTCTACTCTTCATCACTCTAACATGCTGAACATCCTTCCTGTCTCTACTCTTCATCACTCTAACATGCTGAACATCCTTCCTGTCTCTACTCTTCATCACTCTAACATGCTGAACATCCTTCCTGTCTCTACTCTTCATCACTCTAACATGCTGAACATACTTCCTGTCTCTACTCTTCATCACTCTAACATGCTGAACATCCTTCCTGTCTCTACTCTTCATCACTCTAACATGCTGAACATCCTTCCTGTCTCTACTCTTCATCACTCTGACATGCTGAACATCCTTCCTGTCTCTACTCTTCATCACTCTAACATGCTGAACATCCTTCCTGTCTCTACTCTTCATCACTAACATGCTGAACATCCTTCCTGTCTCTACTCTTCATCACTCTAACATGCTGAACATCCTTCCTGTCTCTACTCTTCATCACTCTGACATGCTGAACATCCTTCCTGTCTCTACTCTTCATCACTCTAACATGCTGAACATCCTTCCTGTCTCTACTCTTCATCACTCGAACATGCTGAACATCCTTCCTGTCTCTACTCTTCATCACTCTAACATGCTGAACATCCTTCCTGTCTCTACTCTTCATCACTCTAACATGCTGAACATCCTTCCTGTCTCTCCTCTTCATCACTCTAACATGCTGAACATCCTTCCTGTCTCTACTCTTCATCACTCTAACATGCTGAACATCCTTCCTGTCTCTACTCTTCATCACTCTAACATGCTGAACATCCTTCCTGTCTCTACTCTTCATCACTCTAACATGCTGAACATACTTCCTGTCTCTACTCTTCATCACTCTAACATGCTGAACATCCTTCCTGTCTCTACTCTTCATCACTCTAACATGCTGAACATCCTTCCTGTCTCTACTCTTCATCACTCTGACATGCTGAACATCCTTCCTGTCTCTACTCTTCATCACTCTAACATGCTGAACATCCTTCCTGTCTCTACTCTTCATCACTCTAACATGCTGAACATCCTTCCTGTCTCTACTCTTCATCACTCTGACATGCTGAACATCCTTCCTGTCTCTACTCTTCATCACTCTAACATGCTGAACATCCTTCCTGTCTCTACTCTTCATCACTCTAACATGCTGAACATCCTTCCTGTCTCTACTCTTCATCACTCTAACATGCTGAACATCCTTCCTGTCTACTCTTCATCACTCTAACATGCTGAACATCCTTCCTGTCTCTACTCTTCATCACTCTAACATGCTGAACATCCTTCCTGTTTCTACTCTTCATCACTAACATGCTGAACATCCTTCCTGTCTCTACTCTTCATCACTCTAACATGCTGAACATCCTTCCTGTCTCTACTCTTCATCACTCTAACATGCTGAACATCCTTCCTGTCTACTCTTCATCACTCTAACATGCTGAACATCCTTCCTGTCTCTACTCTTCATCACTCTAACATGCTGAACATCCTTCCTGTCTACTCTTCATCACTCTAACATGCTGAACATCCTTCCTGTCTCTACTCTTCATCACTCTAACATGCTGAACATCCTTCCTGTTTCTACTCTTCATCACTAACATGCTGAACATCCTTCCTGTCTCTACTCTTCATCACTCTAACATGCTGAACATCCTTCCTGTCTCTACTCTTCATCACTCTAACATGCTGAACATCCTTCCTGTCTCTACTCTTCATCACTCTAACATGCTGAACATCCTTCCTGTCTACTCTTCATCACTCTAACATGCTGAACATCCTTCCTGTTTCTACTCTTCATCACTAACATGCTGAACATCCTTCCTGTCTCTACTCTTCATCACTCTAACATGCTGGACATCCTTCCTGTCTCTACTCTTCATCACTCTAACATGCTGGACATCCTTCCTGTCTCTACTCTTCATCACTCTAACATGCTGGACATCCTTCCTGTCTCTGTCTCGCTGTCTGTCCAGCCTGTTCAGATCCTTCTCTCCCTCTTTACTATCTAACCTTCATACAGGTCATCATATTCCCTCTGTTTGGCCTCTGCTCTGCCTTACTCCTCTTTTTATTGCAGATTGCAATTACATTTTGAGCTAGGGTGTTTGTAGTTGGCACGGGAAGAACTTCAGTTGGTGGTAAGCCTGTTCTTCATAGTTCTGCTGGTTGTGCTCTGATTGGACAAATTTTGTATTTGGGTGAAGGTGTAATAGACAATAGAGTGATATATCAGTTGTGTTAACAAGGTTATTTTAATCAGCTGATTTGAGCCAAAATTGAATGACACTAAATGTATTCATATTTCAGAATATATCTGATGAGTTACAGCAAGTTTTTTTGATTTCTCTTTCAGTTTCTCCACTGAGGCAAACTACGGTCAAGGCCAACACTCTGAAGTCAGTGAAGAACATTGGACTCAGCAACCTGAACATTAAACACTCAAGGATTCGCATCAACCCCATAAAGCTGACTGCTGTGTGTCTTAAAGTTTCCCCCATCTCCTCAAGATAAATCAATTAAATAAAGGATGAACGAGTGATTCATTATTTTTTACCATTTACCTCACCAGTCTCCTCTAAACAAGCTGATTAAGGAGGAGGAGCTAGAAGAAGAGCCACCAGAGAAGGAGGAATTGGATTGGTGGTCAAAATACTATGCTTCACTGGAGGAGATAGAAAAAAAGGTGAGACACTGATTTACCTGTCTGTTTATGTTAACACTTTATATGTTGAAGATAAAATATTGACTTACCGTATTTTCTCTGTCGAGCGATTTATATGCCGTCACACCAGAGTATAAGTCGCAGTGCAGCACATCACAGCAGGGGGTAAGATGCTGACAGGCAATGCATACATGGAACGACATAACCAGGTTGTGGGCATAGTGTACAGGAACATTTGTACCGAATACCGACTGGAAACCCCAGAGTGAAGATGGAGGACACCTCCAAAAGTGGTCGAGAACAATCAAGCCACGATCCTGTGGGACTTCCAGATCCGGGGGGCCAAACTGGTGATGTCCAACCAGCCTGACATAGTGGTGGACAAACATCAGGAGACAGCGGTAGTGATAGATGTAGAAATCCAGAGCGACAGAACATCAGGAAGAAAGAACACGAAGAGCTGGAGAAATACCAAGAACTGATGGAAGAGCTGCAGAAAATGTGGGGAGGGAAGGTAACAGCGGTGCCAGTAGTGATCGGGGCACTAGGGGCAGCAACCCCCGAGCTGGGTGCATGGCTCCAGTAGTGATCGGGGCAGCAACCCCCAAGCTGGGTGCATTGCTCCAGTAGTGATCGGGGCAGCAACCCCCAAGCTGGGTGCATGGCTCCAGTAGTGATTGGGGCAGCAACCCCCAAGCTGGGTGCATTGCTCCAGTAGTGATCAGGGCAGCAACCCCCAAGCTGGGTGCATTGCTCCAGTAGTGATCAGGGCAGCAACCCCCAAGCTGGGTGCATTGCTCCAGTAGTGATCGGGGCACTAGGGGCAGCAACCCCCAAGCTGGGTGCATTGCTCCAGTAGTGATCAGGGCAGCAACCCCCAAGCTGGGTGCATTGCTCCAGTAGTGATCAGGGCAGCAACCCCCAAGCTGGGTACATGGCTCCAGTTGTGATAGGGGCAGCAACCCCCAAGCAGGTTGCATGGCTCCAGAAGATACCAGGAACAACGTACGACATCTCCGTCCAGAAGAGCGCAGTCCCAGGGACAGCTAAGATCCTGCTAGAACCCTCAATCTTCCAGGTCTCTGGTAGAGGACCCGAGCTTGAAGGAGATAACATACGACAGACGTTTTTATATTAGTTCTTTATCATTATCTGATGCCTTCTTTGTTTTCAGGCTATTGAGGAGGAGGCAATGGAAGAGCAAGCAGATACAGGTTTGCTTTTGTTTTGTTACACAAAGGTGTTGAAAATGCTAAATGAGAAAAAAAATGACGATCAGAGATTGCAGACCCCGCCTCCAGTAGACTATTGTATCTTGTGAGACAGTAAACAGGGCTTCCGGATCAGAGGGGCCAAACCTGCTCTAGCTTGCTGCTCCGGAATGTACTACAAGACTCCTTCTGGACTCTTTTTCCCATCATGCCATTCGTGTCCATCCCTCTTAAAGTGGCAGTTTACAGCACAGGCACAATTCCAGATGTAAAAATAATTCTAGAATCTGGATCCAGATCCGGATCAACGCCATTCTCGGGGAGGACCGAGCCACGGACAGAACCTTGCTTGTGTAAAAATTTCAAGTCGATTGGGTTACTAGTTTTTGAGTTATGCGCTCGGACAGACAAACAAACAGACAGACAGACAAACATACAAACGCACCCAATTGCAATACCCTCGCCTCCCCTTCGGCGAGGGTAAAAATAATTCTAGAATCTGGATCCAGATCCGGATCAATGCCATTCTCGGGGAGGACCGAGCCACGGACAGAACCTTGCTTGTGTAAAAATTTCAAGTTGATTGGGTTACTAGTTTTTGAGTTATGCGCTCGGACAGACAAACAAACAAACAAACAAACAAACAAACAAACAGACAGACATACAACCATACAAACAAACGCGCCCAATTGCAATACCTTGTATCCCCTTCGGCGAGCGTAACAAATCATCTTAAAAATCCAAAAATGAAGGTAAGGGCGGACTGGCACCATATGGAGAAACACAAAAACACAACCTGACTAAGTATGTATCGAACAACCAAAATTCTTGGCAGATTGCGGCAAGACTGACGTTGATGAGGGCTGACGGAAAAACACGGGGAGACAAAGGAACATGAGAGATGGGCAAGACTGTGAACACGGGATCGAAAGCATAATCTGGCAAGGTAGCGACAAGAGAGCAGGAGCTAAATAAATGAGAGAAATGGGAGATGCCCGCAGCCGTGCGACATGTTGTAATCAATAGAAAAGAGAATCACCGTGAGAGAGGGGAAAAACAGGAACACAGAACCTCATGGTACAGAAAAAAAGTGAACTCTCACATTAACCCAGCTGTGATTGCTTTCCTTTTTGAAGATGGAGGGAATCTTACTATGGCAAACATTGACTATGAAGAGGAGGAAGATGCGGTGGTGGTGGAGATTGAGCCTCCAAAACGCAAGATGATTGCCACACTGAAGGTGAGAGGTCACCAATAGTGCCAGTAGAGGCAAAGCCAGCATCACAACACCAAATCGGAGTTTAATGCGAATGTCTCTCTGGCAAAAGTGATGACAAAGACAATTCTGACCACTGCTGTAGCTCAAACGAGCATTTTAGCCTCCCTTACTCGTTCTTTACTGCTTTGGCTTCAGTAAATGTGATGTGAAATAATTTTAAACCTGAAGCAGGATCGCAACCTTTCTGAATAGGAAGTGTGTAAAAAAAATAAATGAATATCACTCAACCAAAAACAATGTCACACAAAAATAAAATCCAGGTCGAAGTAGGAGGATCCAAGTTGGGGAGAAGTGCATGGAAAATCTTCATGCAAGTAAAGAGAGAGCAGTCTCAGACCAAAACGTCCTCCTCAGGTTGCCATTTTGCTAGAAGTAGATATATTCACTCATTTTTTTAAACTGAAAGTAATGTAGTTTTCGTAAATATTCAATCTATAAATATCCCGGAGAGCAAAACGGAAGCTTTGATTGGTCTTGTTCAAAATTGATTGATGCTTCACCTCTCATCGAAGAGGCTTCTTCAGTTCTAACTGACTGGTAGAGTCCAGATACTTATACCCTCTGTTTTTGCTCTTTGTAATTAACCTCAACCTGATTTACCTTGATGACTGAGAACCTACACCAGGGGGGGGGGCAAACATTTTGACTCACGGGCCACAATAGGTTCTAAAATTTGACAAATGGGCCGGACCAAGAACAGATGGATGGAGTATTTCTGTGAGCTAATATAAATGACACATGAAAGCTATTGCATTAAAGGATTTGGCCTTTTACAGGTAGCATTACAGGGAAAAGGTCAAATGAATGAGGTTTAATTATAATACAATTTTATTTAATGATATAATTTGGACAAGTTTGGCGGGCCAGATTAAAAAGACCAACGGGCCGCATATGGCCCCCGGGCCTGGGTTTGCCCATGCCTGACCTACACAATCTATAAATAGCACCTCCATATTGACTAAAGTTACTGCCAATAAATCAATGCAATTCTGCAATATTTTTTTCAGTCACTATGCAGAGTTCCTGACTGTCTATGAGGCATTGGTTGATTTCCTGGTGCTCTTTCCAATGCACAGTGACGATGACAGTCAAACCCAGTGTGAAAATGTGCAAGTGATGTTAATACATAAAGTGGTGAAGACACACAACTCAGTCTGTCTCACTACTGGACAACACTGACACAGAGACCTGACACAACAGCTATACATTAGGACCAGACAAAATTAGTCAGAAAGTAATCTTGTTCGGGGCCTCGATCTGATCAAGTGGCCCTCTTTCCTGTTCACATCATTTTCTGAGACGTTATGTGAAATAGAACAGATATACAGTGACAGTAACTTTTAAAGTCTTGTTTGATTACTTGTGTTCAGCTATACGGAGGTGATCTGGAGTCAGAGTTCAATCAGTTTCAGGACTGGCTACAGATCTTCCCTCTATATAAAGGCAGAGCAAGTGGTGAGGATGAAGAAGAGGATGAAGAGGAGAGGATAATGGGAAAGTACAAGGTATTATGAATGCAGCGCTCTATACTTAACTTTATGCCTCATACTCTGCAGATAAATGTTCATTATTCCTTACTGTCCATCCTCAGGGTTCCTTCCTTGTTTATCCAATTGATTCTGAAGACACTGAAGACACAACATGTCAGATCACTAAAGGAATACCCAAAAATTCTGCCATCAAAGTCTTGGTCAGAATCTACATCATTAAGGTACATCTATCATCTACAGCAGGGTTCGGCAACCTAAGACGCGAATGCGAAAGAATGCGAGGGCATTTATGATGGCATGCAGAGAATATTATACAAATATTATATTTTATTATACTTAACACCTCAAAAGAGAGTCAGAGAGACCAGACTACGGTGGTTTGGACATGTCCAGAGGAGAGATAGGGACTATCGGTAGAAGAATGTTGAGGATAGAACTGCAAGGGACCAAGGCAGGTAAGAACCCAATTGCGCGACAGAAGAGGCGAAATCCAATAACTGAGCTTTATTCTCCGATATCAGGTAGTCCGTACAAAACAGCAAACAAATCCAGATGGGGGCAGGCAATAAGACAGAAATCAGGCAGAGTTTACAAACCGGGTAATCAAAATGAACAGGCAGACAGATCCAAAGGATCAGGCAAAATAACAGAGTCCAAGGATCAGGCAGGGTAAAAACACGGGAGGTCAGTCTGGAATGCTGGAAAGTAGGAATCATCACTAAACAATTTGGTAAGGGTGTGGTGTCTGAGCTGAGTGTATGTAGTGTCGCCGCGAGACTCCTGACTATAATACTATGTTGAAGGACAGCACCGGTACGTATCACTCCGCGAGGCTCCTGACTATAATACTATGTTGAAGGACAGCACCGGTACGTATCACTCTGTGAGGCTCCTGACTATAATACTATGTTGAAGGACAGCACCGGTACGTATCACTCCGCGAGGCTCCTGACTATAATACTATGTTGAAGGACAGCACCGGTACGTATCACTCCGTGAGACTCCTGACTATAATACTATGTTGAAGGACAGCACCGGTACGTATCACTCCGTGAGGCTCCTGACTATAATACTATGTTGAAGGACAGCACCGGTACGTATCACTCCGTGAGGCTCCTGACTATAATACTATGTTGAAGGACAGCACCGGTACGTATCACTCCGTGAGGCTCCTGACTATAATACTATGTTGAAGGACAGCACCGGTACGTATCACTCCGTGAGGCTCCTGACTATAATACTATGTTGAAGGACAGCACCGGTACGTGTCACTCCGTGAGGCTCCTGACTATAATACTATGTTGAAGGACAGCACCGGTACGTATCACTCCAGGGGGGGTCTTGACTACAGCAGCCGTAACGCTACAACAATCCTTCTAGCGGTGCGGCTTCGTTGTTTACCAAAGTCGTACTAAAACATTTGGACTGATTTTTGAGCGCCGTGCGCCACATAAAAGGCGTACCACATAAAAGGCGTACCACATAAAAGGCACACGGTCAAGTTTTGAGAAAATTAAAGGATTTTAGGTGCAACTTATGGTCATAAAAATACGGTACTAATGAAACCTGTCACCGAGCAAGAAGAGGCCGGTCACCGAAGGACCGGGAACAAGCCGTTACTTGTTACACAACCAGTTACTTTGGTTGTGTACTACATTGTTCAAAGATGGCAACAGGGAGGAGTTGTGTCATTCAGGGGGAGCTGACGTTAAAAATCAGGGAGGGCAAGGACAGCTACAGGAGGAAGCTGGAATCCAAACTTCTCTCTCCCTTCCTCTCCACCCTCTACACAACAGACTTCAACTATGAGTCAGAGTCCTGCCATCTTCAGAAGTTCTCTGACGACTCAGTCATAGTTGGATATATCAGCAGAGGGGAGGAGTCTGAGTACAGGGCTGTGGTTATGGTGTGAGCTGAATCACCTGGAGCTCAATGTGGCAAAGACAAAAGAACTGGTGGTGGACCTCAGGAGGACAACGTCTCCAATGACCCCTGTTTCCATCCAGGGGGCCAACGTGGACTCAGTGGAAGGCTATAAATATCTGGGGGTCCTCATTGACAATAACCTGGACTGGGCTTGGAACAGAGAAGCCCTTTATAAGAAAGGCTATTTCCTGAGGAGGCTCAGGTCCTTCAACATCTGCCGGGCGATGCTGAGGATGTTCTTATTTTACTCTAAGGTTTGTCTGCATTTGTGCTCAAGAGTGACAGCAGCTAGAGTTTTATCCAATTCATTTGTAGTGTGATTGTGACCATCACCTGCCCTCTTGGTAGGCTAGCATATTACCGGTATCTTTTATGACGTTTTATTTCTTCGTTGCACCGTAGCGGACTGTGTCCACCACAGTGGAACATGGACAAACAGAAAGTGACAAATACACAGTGTTCTGAGGAGAGTGCAATGGATTTATTTGTGCTCCTTAATTCTACCCCTTCCATCCAATCATCACCAAGAGTTGTCCCAATACACCAGGTTCACATCAGCCTCTAGAGGAAAGTATGGATCACCAAGTACTCAGATCTGAGGAAAAAGAGAGAGAGCATAGTGAGAGCCACAAACACTGAACCAGCAACCTCCACTGACTCAGAGACCTGTGGGCGGAGTTAACTCTCAGATCGAGTTTTGATAGGTGCTGGAGTGGTGGATCTGGCATGCGTGAAACCTCCACCTAAGAACGGGGCAGCCATCCCGGACCCAACAACGGCAACATGAGCCCCCAGATCACCCCAAGCAGCCACAGCAACCCGAGAACGACCACCATGGCCCCACCAGAGCCACACGCAGAAGAACCAGCCCAGGGCCCGGGGGCGACTTACACCAACACAGCCGACGAAACCTAGGCCAGCGCAGCGGCACGGGGCACAGCGGGCCGGGGAAAGTGAAAGTGGAGGAGAGCGCCCAGGTCACCAACCGGAGCCAGACCGCAACAGCAGAGGAGTGACAGACCGCGCCAGCTCAGCGCCGTCCCGAGCGCAGGGGCCAGCTCCCTGGCACGGCAACCCAGGGGAACACCGGAGGTCACCCGAGAGGCATGCGCCACCCGGCAGAGACCAGAGAGGCCGAGCCGCCCGCACAGAGCCACGGGAACAGCCCCCAAAATGTTAGCCAAACATGCAACAGCCCCAGAGATCAACCATCCTTGTGTGTGAAGAACACTGGAGCTGGAGAGTAGAGCTGAAACAAAGATTGAGTTAGAATGGCTGGGAGGTGATGTAGTTCTGAGGTCCACTCGGTCCTGGAGACAGAAACCGGGTTCCTAAATGAAAACAAGAACAAGATAAGTCAGATGAGGCAAAATATGTAAGCAGGATTATCAGTGGTGGCTTTCTCTAGCAGGCAGAATCAGATTTCAATATTTATATTTAATGATTTAATAAAAGGAGACCAACTTTCCGTAAAACGTTTCAAATGATTTGTATTAATTTTTTTAGAAGCAGAGCGATGCTGAGGATGTTCTCTGAGTCTGTTGTCTCTCATGCCATCCTGGTTGCTGGGTTGTGTTGGGGAAGCAGACTGAGGGTTACAGACACAAACGGATCTTTGAAGTGGGGGTTCAACTGGACGTTTTAGAGACAATGATGATGAGAAGTATCTTGAAAAACACCAACCCACCCCCTTCATCAACTTCTGGTACATAGAATCAGACCGACCACCTCAAAAGCTGAATGCCAAAGACGATCTTCCTTCCTGGGGCAATAAGACTATACAATGCATCCTTGTAAACTTCCTCCGCCGACGTAACGTTCACATTCACATTCTTCTCTTCATTATGTCGCTGCAGCAGCTCGAGGCTAAACTGCGTCACAATGCTTATGACGGGTGCCCAAACTCTTCCATGGAGGGCACCTTCCAACCTGCAGCATCTCAGCCCTTTGTGGAACAGTTTGGACCCCCCTGGCTTATGGTCTTTCTGCTTCTGTCCTGCAGGCCACAAATCTCGCTCCCACAGACCCGAATGGCAAAGCGGACCCATATCTGGTGTTGCGCGTTGGACAGCAGAGTCTGGACACCAAAGACCGATACATCCCTAAACAGCTCAATCCGACATTTGGAGAGTCGGTACCTTTCTGTCTACCTGTAGCAGGACGACACTCTCTGACTGCTGCCTGTCTGACTCTGCTTGTCTGACACTGTCCTCCAGGGTGTTCGAATTCACAGTGTCTTTCCCACTGGAAACAGAGTTGGTTATCAGAGTGATGGACCATGATCTTGTAGGGTCTGATGATGTCATAGGTGAGACCCGTGTTGACCTGGAGAACCGGTTCTACAGTCGCCACAGGCCCAGTTGTGGTCTGGCTCTCTACTATGACATGTGAGTATCACAATTACATCATGCTAGACTGAGAACTATGACATGTTAGGACTAGTGCTAGATATTAGTTTCAAAACTACGACGAATTGTTGCAACCAGAATTACAATGCAATAGTACTAGAACTGGGACAAAAAAGGTTCTGTAGAAAGACAGACTCATACTAGAACTACAACTTAGCATTAATACTTCAACATCATAATTTCACATCAGTAATATATTGGTGCCAATCATGTGATACATGCACCAAACACACATACAATAACGGGCATGTTACAACAGTATCACATGTTAGAACCAGAACCACTGTCGTGCCATAAGTACAACACATATGTACAAGTTCTCCTGCACAGAACCATCTCAACTGCAATGTAATATTACCAAAACACACTAACCAGGCCAAAACACATATTAGTTAAATGTAACTAATATTCTAATATTATATGACAAAAACTAACAATAACTTTGATGTTAAAACCCATATTATATCAGAACAATGACAAGTTACTATTTGTCATTGTAAACTATTATAGTAAAATCAATAAACTACTACCCACAGGAGCTCATACTAGTGGCAAAATTATAAAGCACTAGTACTGTGATAAATTACAGTATGATAGTACAAAAAAAACAAGACTCGAACTCAAACATTTTAGAAACTCCATCCATCTTCTTCCGCTTATCCGGGGGGGTCGCGGGGGCAGCAGCCCAAGCAGGAAGCCCAGACTTCCCTCTCCCCGGCCACTTCCTCTAGCTCTTCCGGGGGGATCCCGAGGCGTTCCCAGGCCAGCCGAGAGACATAGTCTCTCCAGCGTGTCCTGGGTCTTCCCCGTGGTCTCCTCCCGGTGGGACGTGCCCTGAACACCTCACCAGGGAGGCGTTCAGGAGGCATCCTGAATAGAGGCCCGAGCCTCCTCATCTGGCTCCTCTCAACGCGGAGGACTTTAGAAACTACTACTCGTAATAGTACATGTAGTCGTCGCCTTACGACCACAATCGGTTCTGAGGGATCGGTCATAAGTCGGCCCAGGATTCTGTAAGTGAGGAGGAGAAAGAGACAATGTCCTCTCGGTAGACATCGTGGGCGAGACCGCAGAAGCTGTGGTGCACTCGATTCGCCTCCCGGTATGTCGTAACCACACACGTCACGAGCCGATAAAAAACCCACAGACCAGTGCGGTCGTAAAGTCGAACTATCGAAAGTCACACAGGTCGTAATGGACGACTACCTGGACGTTAGAACCAGCTTAATGACCATATTTGTCCGTTCCCAAACAACGATGTTAAATGTTTACCTGTACTTATACTTGACTCCTTCCAGTGAGGGATACAATATGTGGCGGGATGCAAAGAAGCCATCAACCATCTTGGCTGATCTGTGCAAAAAGCATGGCATCCTTAATCCAGAGTACCGAACATCTGAGATCAAAGTTCTGAACAAAATCTTCAAGATTCCTCCTGATGCAGTACCTGAAGGTAGGGCTGTCTGCCTGCCTGTCTGTCTGCCTGCCTGTCTGTCTGTCTGCCTGTCTGTCTGCCTGCCCGTCTGTCTGCCTGTCTGTCTGCCTGCCCGTCTGCCTGTCTGTCTGCCTGTCTGTCTGTCTGTCTGTCTGTCTGCCTGCCCGTCTGCCTGCCTGCCTGCCTGCCTGTCTGTCTGCCTGCCTGTCCATCTGTCTGTCTGCCTGTCTGTCTGTCTGTCTGCCTGTCCGTCTGTCTGCCTGCCTGCCTGCCTGCCTGCCTGCCTGTCTGTCTACCTGCCCGTCTGTCTGTCTGTCTGCCTGCCTGTCTGTCTGCCTGCCTGTCTGCCTGCCTGCCTGTCTGTCTGTCTGTCTGCCTGTCCGTCTGTCTGCCTGCCTGCCTGCCTGTCTGTCTGCCTGCCTGTCCATCTGTCTGTCTGCCTGTCTGTCTGCCTGTCCGTCCGTCTGTCTGCCTGCCTGTCTGTCTGTCTGTTTGCCTGCCTGCCTGTCCATCTGTCTGTCTGCCTGTCTGTCTGCCTGCCCGTCTGCCTGCCTGCCTGTCTGTCTGCCTGCCCGTCTGCCTGCCTGCCCGTCTGTCTGCCTGTCTGTCTGCCTGCCCGTCTGTCCCCCCACCATGACGACACCATTGCTGTTAACAGCTCTACTGAAGAAGAACGACAGGTCTCCTGGGGAGCAGGCCGAGATGGAGGAACACGCAGCCCTGAGTGTGCTGCACCGCTGGGGGGAGATGAATGAGTTCCTTCACGGGGCGGCTCCTCTGGTTCCGGAGCATGTGGAGATACGGTCCCTGCAGAACCAGGACAATCCTGGACTGCCACAGGTAGCCAGAATAAGAACTAACTTTCCTAACAGCAGTGACATTATGCTGCCACTGGCATCAACAGTGTGTGTGTGTGTGCGTGCGTGTGATAGGGTTACGTACACATGTGGTTGGACATGTTTCCCACTGATGTCCATGCTCCGCCCCCTGTTGACATCAAGCCACGCCTACCTGAACAGTAGGTTGATAAATCACTGAATCACAGAGCAGAAACTAATACATGCTCTGTAAGTAACCTCGGGTGTTTGAACGACAGGTACGAGCTGCGTGTCATCATCTGGAACACGGACGATGTCTATCTGGATGATGTCAACCCATTCACCGGTGAACCGTCATCGGACATCTATGTGAAAGGGTACGTGCACTTATCTGTTCATCAGTTTCTGACCAATGAGGATTAAAACTACCCATCCAGTGGAAAATACAACCGTTGGAAAAATGAAGATATTCAATAAAGGTATCAATAAACGGATCTATAGCTCACACATCAGCACGAAGGTTAAGACTCATGAGCCACATCTTCATTTAGGCAATCAAGTCTTTAGGGAGGGCATCCGTCCTGAGCATCACGTCTCAGATCTTTCTACTTTTAAAATGCTGAAGACTCCAGTTGTCCAAATGAGAACATTGTCTCGCTGAAGCCGTGTCCGTGGATGTCAGAGAGATACTTTCCTACTTTACCTCTCCGGAAGCAGAGAGGGTTGGATCAAATAGACTGACGTCCTCGATCTTACCACCGAATTTCATCTGGATTGGATCCGGATATTATCGAGATTTCTCAAAAATTGGGGGTACACTTGATTTCTGATTTTGAACAAGCGTCGTCTTAAAGCTGAGTCGAATCCTCATCGGAGCATCAGCGGATTTGTTCTGTCTTTAATACCTGAGGAAACAGATCCAGTTGAAAAAGGGGTCAATTTTAACGACAAAACAATGTCGTTTCTGTCGTTCAATAATGTCTCTCTGATTCCCTCCACCAAGGAGGTTCTGTTTCTGCTGCCTTCACCAAGACGCTGTGGAATCAGTAGTGGACAAACGCATTTGTTGTATCTTCAAACGCTCTAGATTTAGAAGGGTGCTGCTTGTGAATAACTTCTAAACTAATAATGATATCAATAAAGGTTAAAGGTTTGTTTTCATGATTAAGGAATCTAAAAATATCGCTAAAATAAATGCAGGAGCCTTATCCTGGTGTAAGGTGGAGGTCTGCTGTTCATGTTGGTTCTGTTCTCTGTTTAGCTGGATAAAAGGGCTGGAAGGAAACAAACAGGAGACTGACGTCCATTTCAACTCTCTGACTGGAGAAGGAAACTTTAACTGGAGATTTGTGTTCCGCTTTGACTACCTTCCTACTGAGGTACAGACCCGCACCGTACTGTAGGACATCCCGGTTTGACAGCGTATCTGTTGCTGCTCCTAATAGTTGCCCCTCCATTCTGTAGAAAGAGGTGGTGTACAAGAGGAAGGAGTCCTTCTTCTCTCTGGAGCAGTCTGAGTTTCGACAGCCAGGCGTTCTGTCACTGCAGGTCTGGGACTACGATCGCATCTTGTCCAACGACTTCCTTGGTGAGAGACAGACGGATAGGACAATTAGATGTCACATTTTTTCACATATTTAATTTTACTGAAACGTGCTGACATTTATTTAGTAATATTTTATTGAGAAGCTCCTCTAAATTTCGTCTGCTTCTGTTTCAGTTTACCGTTGATGTAAACTAATGTAAAATTACAGACAATCTCAGTCTTGTTGTCATTTAAACGAGAGACTATGAAACACGGGCAATTATTTGACATTTGTGCATTTGGTTGTTTGCTTTAGTTGAGAATTTACTCAGATACCTTCAAACATGGATTTTATCATTTATCTGGACAATTTTTGAAAATTTTAAATTTAAATGTTGCTTTATGCATGTTTCTTAATCGAGGGTCAGGGTGCATTATGGGATACCTCAATTCAATTCAGTTTTATTTATATAGCGCCAGATCACAACAGGAAGTCATCTCAAGGCACTTTACAGGATTAGCAGGGAAAGACAGAACCCAACTTGACCCACAAGAACAAGAACTTCGGAGACTTCCCTTTAACAGGCAGAAACCTTGGACAGAACCTCGGCTCATGGTGGATGGAGAGAGCGAGAGAGAGAGAGAGTACAGCAGCTACGCCTCATTGCAACCCCACTACAATCCAGAGCAAACGCGAACATGATCCAAACTTCCTGAGCAACATCTGTTTCTCGTCCTTCAGGATCCATAGAGTTAAATCTCAGCGACATGGTGAGAGCAGCGAAGTCTGCCAGCAAATGTACGATCGCGATGGCCAAGGAGCGGGCCGGCCCTCGATTTTCCATCTTCCGCGCCAAGAAGATGAAGGGTTGGTGGCCGCTGACCCGCTTGAAGACGGCCGAGGACTTTGAGAAGGAGGAGAAAGAGAGACAGGAGGCCATGAAAAAGGGAAAGAAGAAGAAGAAGAAGAAGAAGGACAAAAGGAGCAACATGAAACCTGAGGACTTGCAGTACACTGACAACAGTGGCAACACGTTCCTGCTCATGGTACGAAAACATTCATTCATTCATTTCCTTAACCGCTTAATGACAGGATCTACTGGAGCCTATGGGCGGGAGGCGGGGCACACCCTGGACAAGCCGCCACGTCATCGCACAGCCACACACACACACCTACGGACAATTTAGTGGAACCAATCAACCTAGACTGCATGTTTTTGGTGGTGGTAGGAATCCGGAGAACCCGGAGAGAACCCATGCAGACACGGGGAGAACCCGGAGAGAACCCACGCAGACACAGGGAGAACCCGGAGAGAACCCATGCAGACAAAAAGAAGTTTAGAAAAGTTTACTAAAATACACAGTACTAATACTTTAGTGCCAAAGTTGCCAGTAAAAGGCGAGATGTGGCAACCATTGGTTGGCCGCTGCGATTCAACAGCTGTGGAGAGCCGGCCCACTCTAGATTGAAGCTCTGGCTGCAGAAATGCTGTTTCCATTTTATGAGTTGTCTGATTAGTCAGGATGAAATTATTGAAATTGTTTGTGTGTGTGTGCGTGTGCGTGTGTGTGCGTGAAGGGGAAGGTAGAGGCAGAGCTTCAGCTGGTCACATTGGAGCATGCAGAAGCCAACCCAGTTGGGCAAGCTCGAAAAGAGCCAGAGCCTCTGGAAAGACCAAAGTATGACACACACACACACACACACACACGCACACACACGCACACAGCTGAAGATAAACCTTTGAGCGTGTATTTGTATGGGACATGGTCCCACGTCTTATAGTTGAAGCACATTACGAGTGATTTCAACGGTTGAACTCGTCTTAGCTTAACTTTTTTAAACTCTCTTTGTCAGCGTAACCGTTCCAGGCTAAAGTTCATTACTGCATGCAAAGGGTCGTTTTCCTAAACTTAACTGACCGTAATCTATAATTAGATAAGCTCCACTGTTACCAGGCTGTTTGATACGTCGCCTGCAGCAGGTGTACGCTCCTTTTATTCTGCCCTGATGTATTTTTATTTACCGGTAAATTTATTTAATTATCCTACACGAGCATAGTACAATAAAAGACCTGACTATTTCCCAACAAGTGAGTGTAAACGATCGACTTTTGTCCCTTTAGTCGTCCCACCACAAGCTTTGCCTGGTTTGTCAACCCGATGAAGACTTTCTTCTTCCTCATCTGGAAGAAGTTCAGGAAGTACATCATCGCTCTCGTGGTCCTGACCATCCTCCTGCTCTTCCTCGCCCTCATCGTCTACTCGCTGCCCTCTCAAATCTCCGCTCTCTTGGTCAGTGGATGAAACCTGCAGGGAGTCTCCATCACCTTGTCTGGATGGCACTGACTCAGCGTATCCTGAACGGATCCAGTTCAACACGGACTTTGTTTCTATAGAAATCATAAAATAGAACTAATCAACAAAACCTTAACGAGTCAATATGTTCATATTGATTACGTCTCAGTATCCTCATTTGTGGGAGCAATAATCAGGAATCCGTGTTAAAGATGGATTCATGCTTCACCACGGACTCCTATAACTTGTATCTTTTATTTTATTATCTTTTATTGTCTGTATTGATTTGCTGTTTTTATTTTATGTACACATGTAAAGCGACTTTGAGTTTTTAGAAAAGCGCTATATAAATAAAATGTATTATTATTATTATTAACTGCAGTATGGCTTGTATATATTGCTAGCGTAGTTTGCTTGCTTCGTGGCAAAGTGCCGGCTGATATTATATTCTTTAAAAACCACAACGGCTTCTTGGCATATCAGACATGCAGCCATAGATCGGATTTCAGTGAAGAAATATCTTGTTGTCTGCTCTTTATTAAACACTCGGCCCTCACCGTCTACTTTGCTTTTCTTTGGTCCGCTCATTTCTACAGACGGGGTCAGAGAGCAACGGGGAAAACGAAACGAGAGCAAAGAGTAATTCGCTACACGCCACCGGTTGTCAGTGCGCCATCTGCTGGTGAAACACGGGTATTGCAGGGACAAAATGAAAGTTAGGATTTTGAATTTTTTGGTAATTGGACAGTTCGGCGGGCCGTATTGAAAAGCATAACGGGCCGTGGTTTGCCCATGTCTGGTCTGGAACCTTCATGGGGGCGGTCCAGCAGCGTCTGGAACCTTCATGACGGCGGTCCAGCAGCGTCTGGAACCTTCATGGCGGCGTCAGTGCGAGGCTGTCTCACACCATTTTCCAATGTGGCTGCTCAGAACTATCAACACGTTGGAATCAACCTTAGACTGGCGTCTCTGACACGAAACAGTCGACTCTGCTCTTTACGTCACACTGAGATCGGTAAAAGGTTTTCCTTATCCTGTACCGCCCAAAACATTTCAGTCCATGGTCGGTCATACATCAATTTAAATCGGTCAAAGTCTACCTTTACAACGAGACTCCGATGACATTAACAAACAAACGCAAAGCCCTGCGATGAGAGCGCGATGTTGACTTGATTTCATTAGTAGTTACACATCAGCAAGCCGCTGCATGAAAACACGGAAGTCTTCTGAACTTGTCACAGACCAAGGCCGGTAAGAACCCAGATTCACGACAGTAGAGTGGGAATCCAACAACAGAGCTTTATTTCCAGTTACCAGGGAGTCAGTCCAGATCAGCAGGCAAAGCAGGGCAGGGGCAGGCAGAGAGACAGTTCCAGGGATCAGACAAAGGTCAAGAACCGGGCAGGCAGAGAGACAGTTCCAGGGATCAGACAAAGGTCAAGAACCGGGCAGGCAGAGAGACAGTTCCAGGGATCAGACAAAGGTCAAGAACCGGGCAGGCAGAGAGACAGTTCCAGGGATCAGACAAAGGTCAAGAACCGGGCAGGCAGAGAGACAGTTCCAGGGATCAGACAAAGGTCAAGAACCGGGCAGGCAGAGAGACAGTTCCAGGGATCAGACAAAGGTCAAGAACCGGGCAGGCAGAGAGACAGTTCCAGGGATCAGACAAAGGTCAAAAACCGGGCAGGCAGAGAGACAGTTCCAGGGATCAGACAAAGGTCATAAACCGGGCAGGCAGAGAGACAGTTCCAGGGATCAGACAAAGGTCAAAAACCGGGCAGGCAGAGAGACAGGTCCAGGGATCAGACAAAGGTCAAAAACCGGGCAGGCAGAGAGACAGTTCTAGGGATCAGACAAAGGTCAAAAACCGGGCAGGCAGAGAGACAGTTCTAGGGATCAGACAAAGGTCATAACCCGGGCAGGCAGAGAGACAGGTCCAGGGATCAGACAAAGGTCAAAAACCGGGCAGGCAGAGAGACAGTTCTAGGGATCAAACAAAGGTCATAACCCGGGCAGGCAGAGAGACAGTTCCAGGGATCAGACAAAGGTCAAGAACCGGGCAGGCAGAGAGACAGTTCCAGGGATCAGACAAAGGTCAAGAACCGGGCAGGCAGAGAGACAGTTCCAGGGATCAGACAAAGGTCATAACCCAGGCAGGCAGAGAGACAGTTCCAGGGATCAGACAAAGGTCATAAACCGGGCACGCAGAGACAGTTCCAGGGATCAGACAAAGGTCATAAACCGGGCAGGCAGAGACAGTTCCAGGGATCAGACAAAGGTCATAAACCGGGCAGGCAGAGAGACAGGTCCAGGGATCAGACAAAGGTCATAAACCGGGCACGCAGAGACAGTTCCAGGGATCAGACAAAGGTCAAGAACCGGGCAGGCAGAGACAGTTCCAGGGATCAGACAAAGGTCATAAACCGGGCAGGCAGAGAGACAGTTCTAGGGATCAGACAAAGGTCATAAACCGGGCAGGCAGAGAGACAGTTCCAGGGATCAGACAAAGGTCAAGAACCGGGCAGGCAGAGAGACAGTTCCAGGGATCAGACAAAGGTCATAACCCGGGCAGGCAGAGAGACAGTTCCAGGGATCAGACAAAGGTCAAAAGCCGGGCAGGCAGAGAGACAGTTCCAGGCAAAGGTCATACAGGCAGGCAGACAAATCTCAAGGAGCAGGCAAGTCAGGCAGGGTCAATACACCGGAGGTCAGTCTGGAACGCTGGAAAGTAGGGATCATCACTAACAATCTGGCAGGGTGTGGTGTGTGAGGTGATGACAGGAATGAACTGATTGCAGGAGGTGGATCCGAGAAGACCGGGGGGAGTTAGTGTGGAACGGACACAGGCCCGCCTCAAGCTGTGACAGAACTCATCTCAGACATGAGCTGGATGGTGGAGGCCGTAGCAACGCCTCTGGAGTGAGACGCGCACCGACAACCACACTTACCCTCGTTGCATCCTGATATCCAGACTCTGCTACTCAGATTCAACTGCATGCAGTGGATGCAGCACGACTAAAGGCCGGTGCAACCAGCGGTGAGACGACATCAGAGAGGGGAGGGAGTCACGGCTCAGTGGGCAGCTCGACCGCTGATGACCGAGCATCCTCAACTCCTCTCACCACCGGGGACGTGGCTGACCGTTTGGTGAAGTGGGTGGGGACTTTTATCACATCAAAACAGCAGAGTCAGATAATAATCCACAATGCCTGATTTGAGGATTATTTATTATTATATTACATTTATTTTGTAGGGGCATAGATCATAAACTACACATTTGATCTCTGCTAGCTTTACACAGGAATTGTGATAAATAGTTTTGCCTTCAATATTAAGATTGAATACATTTGAAAATATGTCTGAAGGTTAGACTCCATTAGGGATCGGGTCCGATCACGAGCTTTCAGACTCGATCGGAATCGGGCGTTAGTTCCCGATCAGGACTCGGATATATATGGATCGTTATTGTCATTACTTTTAATCAGATCTGGAGTTACACTGTGGAACAGAGTGAGACCTCTCTGCTACAGACAGAGATGGTAACGCGTGCAGCATGACATCACTTCCTGTGACGCTAATGTTTGAATGCTGCTAAACAGGAAGCAGCTTGAAGCGAGTCCCGTGAGTACGTCTGCGGTGTAGAAGTATTCTGAAGTGGATGATAAAAACCTGCCGATTGAGCTGCTGTTCATTTTATTATAAATATTCATATTTAATATTTCCTGTTGTACTAGTCCAAGTCCAAAGTGAAAAAAGTACTTTATGTATTACTTGAATGTTCGAGCTACGCCGTTTAAGAGTTAAATGGTGAAATAAGATGATAGAATAAAAGTGATGTCAAATAGTGTTGGATAACTTTGTGTCATTGGAGTAGGGGGACCCGCCTCTTTAAAGCTGGGATGTTCTTAGTGAATACGGAGGAAGCTGAAGAGTACTCAGGATCGACCTCACCTGACCTTCCATCAGTGTGTGGGTGAGAACACAATGACGACGTTAAATGTTTTCCATTTACGTTAGCAATGACTGAAAACCATATTGAAACAAAGAAATACATTCATGATGTGGACAGAGGACAGAGGACGCAGACCGCTGAATGGACACGGACCAAACGAAGACACGGTTCCAGGCGTGCAGAATGAAGACGATTTGCTTTAGGATGCAGTCGGTTTCTGTTTTTGTAGATTACAATTTATACATATATATAAAAACAACAACAACAAATTTTCTTCATTAAGACAAAGTGCTTTGATTAAAAAAAGAAAAAACAAAAAGGTTATCCATGAAATCCAATCAAACAGAAATCGATGTGTGGTTGTTACCCCCTGGGAGTGGGGCGACCCCGGCAGTCAGATGGCAGGAGCACAATGAAACCACCGTGGTAATACACAGGGCGTCCATTTGGGGGACCCTCACCCCGGGCAGCGTCAGAAACCACCGTGGTAATACACAGGGCGTCCTTTTGGGGGACCCTAACCCCGGGCAGCGTCAGAAACCACCGTGGTAATACACAGGGCGTCCATTTGGGGGACCCTCACCCCGGGCAGCGTCAGAAACCACCGTGGTAATACACAGGGCGTCCTTTTGGGGGACCCTCACCCCGGGCAGCGTCAGAAACCACCGTGGTAATACACAGGGCGTCCTTTTGGGGGACCCTAACCCCGGGCAGCGTCAGAAACCACCGTGGTAATACACAGGGCGTCCTTTTGGGGGACCCTCACCCCGGGCAGCGTCAGAAACCCCCGTGGTAATACACAGGGCGTCCTTTTGGGGGACCCTCACCCCGGGCAGCGTCAGAAACCACCGTGGTAATACACAGGGCGTCCTTTTGGGGGACCCTCACCCCGGGCAGCGTCAGAAACCACCGTGGTAATACACAGGGCGTCCTTTTGGGGGACCCTCACCCCGGGCAGCGTCAGAAACCACCGTGGTAATACACAGGGCGTCCTTTTGGGGGACCCTAACCCCGGGGAGCGTCAGAAACCACCGTGGTAATACACAGGGCGTCCTTTTGGGGGACGCTCACCCCGGGCAGCGTCAGAAACCACCGTGGTAATACACAGGGCGTCCTTTTGGGGGACCCTAACCCCGGGCAGCATCAGAAACCACCGTGGTAATACACAGGGCGTGTCCAGATGTTATGGCTGAAGCCTGATTCCTCCCCGTTTTGTGTCTGTCGTTGTGTGCCAGAGGACAGCTGAGCGAGCCAGCGCCTGGTTGCTAGGAGACGGTTGGGCGTTGGTCCCTTGTTGAGTGGAGCATCTACTGGCCAGTCGGCCTACCTGGAGATGGCTCCATCAGTCTGTGGGACGGCGGTCACGGGGGGGTCACAGATGCAGGCTGACTTTGCCCTCCTTGGCCAGCCTGGTGATGATCTGTGTTTCAAACTCGGCACTGTGGACCCCCGTCTTTCTAAAAGCTCCAGCGTAACGATTCTCTTCCCAATAGTGATGCCAGTTCCCCTGCTGGTCAGCGCCATAACCGAACACTGACACCTGGACACAGACAGGAGTGGAGAACATGACATGCTGGAACAACTGAATGGGACCTGGGACTTGACTGGAGGTCACAGACTCCACCCCCTTTTCTCCTACCTGGTCACAGGTGTGCAGAGCAAAGATGATGGCAAGCATGCCGGTGGAGGGGTAGCGGCCATGCCGCTCGGTCCACCGGTCATTAACATACTTGAAGAACACTGGGTTCACCACGAGAACCTACACGGAACACGGAGACTGTTACCACGTTTAAACCTGCAGAAACAACTTCCTGTATTTACCCTGCGCAGAGAAACAAAAAAGTATAATCGTACAAGTATACTCTTTAGGTACTAGCGTTTGATGCAAGATCCGAAAGAAAAAATAAAATCAACATCCATCTCGAAATAGCTTCTGTAGAAATAAGATTGTGATGTTCACAGAGTGCATCCCATAATAACCAATACTCAAAATTCAGTCATGAGCTCGCTATTCATTTCTGCCTTTATTACTATAAATACTATAATTACTTTATTATTACTACCATTACTATGGTTTCACGATACACAGCAGAGCGCTGTGAATCCTTAGTTGTATTAAATCATAAATATTGTGCTTCTTTAATTTGCCATCAAATTACAAGCTATTCAGTAATTGCATAAATTAAACTCGGCATTGATGAGAATCAGAATGGCTGAAAGTGGAATCCCTCCGAGGAGTCATGGGATGGAGATGATCAAACACTGCCTGAGGATGGCTGAATGAGCGGCTTCCACTGATGCCTTCTTTCTCAGCTCAGGTGAGGGCGATGGTTTAGAGAGCAGAATGATGCTCACCTTGTCTCTATCAGCCTCCACTCGGTCTTTAACTCTCATGTAGGTCCTGAAAACAGACAGAGAACAAAAATACTGGTTGGAACAAGGTCTGCATGTTGGAGTAGAAATATTCTATCAGTAACAAGAAAGACAATCAGAGACTGCAGACCCCGCCTCCAAAAGACTATTGGATCTTGTGAGACAGTAAACAGGGCTTCCGGATCAGAGGGGCCAAACCTGCTCTAGCTTGCTGCTCCGGAACGTACTACAAGACTCCTTCTGGACTCTTTTTCCCATCATGCCATTCGTGTCCCTCCCTCTTAAAGTGGCAGTTTACAGCACAGGCACAATTCCAGATGTAAAAATAATTCTAGAATCTGGATCCAGATCCGGATCAACGCCATTCTCGGGGAGGACCGAGCCACGGACAGAACCTTGCTTGTGTAAAAATTTCAAGTCGATTGGGTTACTAGTTTTTGAGTTATGCGCTCGGACAGACAAACAAACAGACAAACAGACAAACAAACGCCTCTTCGGCGAGGGTAATCAGAAATGCAAGACACACACACATGCACGGCGGCGTTTCAAGGTATAAATGCTCAGAAATATTGTGTGTTTTATCTTTATAACCCTAACCCTGAAAGGCTTCAGAAAACACACTAGAAACAAATTGAGGAAAGGTTGTGTGATGAGAGGCTTGTAGTTTTTATTTAAACAGTTACTTTATGAAAACGTCCCAGCGCTTCTAGTGTTAAAATGTTCAGGTGCAACAAAGGGGCGGAGCTGACTTGATGTAAAGCCACTGGTTCCAGTCCCTTTGAACTAAACAGCAAAAGCTCGACCCTGAAACTGTATGAAACAGTAGAACTAGAAGCTGCGTCTCTCTGACTGTTATTCATGCGTTTAGCTTTGGGCCGGTGGAAATTTGAGCGTGGGCCAAATGTTGCTCGCGGGCCGGACGTTGCACATGCCTGGTCTGAAATGAACATGCAACAAAATGTTTTTATTTTATTTTCACAGAACCGTTTAAAATCCTGCGTTATACCCTTCATGAAGGGGACTAACGTATGTTTATGAGACTTTAGAACCTAATCTACATTCCTCAGTAGTTAGTCAGTGTCCTACATTTTGACATTGCCGGTGGACAGTGCGCTGGTCAGCCACTCCAGATCTCTCAGTTTGAACGGCAGGAGCACGAGGCTGACCCCACGCTCGATGTCCACTGCGCTCTCCGGGTAAAGGAAGTGATGCGTCGTCCGATTCCCAACGTCTTTCTCAAATCCTCCAGTCACTGCCTTGTTCATTCTGTTGATGAGAACGGTGAGGAAGATGAGGACACCTCAGACTCACGAGTTAACAAATGTGTCCTTGGTCACACGTACCGAATTACAGAGTCATGGGCGTCAATCAGGGGGCCATTTCCAGACCGTCGCAGTTTACCCGAGTTGCCAACCACTGCACAACGACGACAACGGGAGGGGAGGGGTCTGAAGTCCACAGTGGGAGAGGGAATGACCTGGAACATTTCTGACATGACCCCTTCTAGCGTCTGGTCTTTGCTCGATCGCTGAAGACCCTGTGGGGAGGCGGAGCAAATTGCAATGCATTGTGTCTGTCTCCCTTTTATTATTGAGCTCTATTTGAGCTCCATCAAGAGAGTAAAAGAAGTCTCTAACAGCGGTTCCAGAGTTTTGGTGTAACTGCAGCTCTGGTTGCTATAGTAACACTCACACTGAGGTTCCAGAGTTTTGGTGTAACTGCAGCTCTGGTTGCTATAGTAACACTCACACTGAGGTTCCAGAGTTTTGGTGTAACTGCAGCTCTGGTTGCTATAGTAACGCTCACACTGAGTTTCAGAGTTTTGGTGTAACTGCAGCTCTGGTTGCTATAGTAACGCTCACACTGAGTTCCAGAGTTTTGGTGTAACTGCAGCTCTGGTTGCTATAGTAACGCTCACACTGAGGTTCCAGAGTTTTGGTGTAACTGCAGCTCTGGTTGCTATAGTAACACTCACACTGAGTTCCAGAGTTTTGGTGTAACTGCAGCTCTGGTTGCTATAGTAACGCTCACACGGAGTTTCAGAGTTTTGGTGTAACTGCAGCTCTGGTTGCTATAGTAACGCTCACACTGAGGTTCCAGAGTTTTGGTGTAACTGCAGCTCTGGTTGCTATAGTAACGCTCACACTGAGTTCCAGAGTTTTGGTGTAACTGCAGCTCTGGTTGCTATAGTAACGCTCACACTGAGTTTCAGAGTTTTGGTGTAATTGCAGCTCTGGTTGCTATAGTAACACTCACACTGAGTTCCAGAGTTTTGGTGTAACTGCAGCTCTGGTTGCTATAGTAACGCTCACACTGAGTTCCAGAGTTTTGGTGTAACTGCAGCTCTGGTTGCTATAGTAACGCTCACACTGAGTTCCAGAGTTTTGATGTAACTGCAGCTCTGGTTGCTATAGTAACGCTCACACTGAGCTCCAGAGTTTTGATGTAACTGCAGCTCTGGTTGCTATAGTAACACTCACACTGAGTTCCAGAGTTTTGGTGTAACTGCAGCTCTGGTTGCTATAGTAACGCTCACACTGAGGTTCCAGAGTTTTGGTGTAACTGCAGCTCTGGTTGCTATAGTAACGCTCACACTGAGTTCCAGAGTTTTGATGTAACTGCAGCTCTGGTTGCTATAGTAACACTCACACTGAGTTCCAGAGTTTTGGTGTAACTGCAGCTCTGGTTGCTATAGTAACGCTCACACTGAGTTTCAGAGTTTTGGTGTAACTGCAGCTCTGGTTGCTATAGTAACGCTCACACTGAGGTTCCAGAGTTTTGGTGTAACTGCAGCTCTGGTCGCTATAGTAACGCTCACACTGAGTTCCAGAGTTTTGGTGTAACTGCAGCTCTGGTTGCTATAGTAACGCTCACACTGAGGTTCAGAGTTTTGGTGTAATTGCAGCTCTGGTTGCTATAGTAACGCTCACACTGAGTTTCAGAGTTTTGGTGTAACTGCAGCTCTGGTTGCTATAGTAACGCTCACACTGAGGTTCAGAGTTTTGGTGTAATTGCAGCTCTGGTTGCTATAGTAACGCTCACACTGAGTTCCAGAGTTTTGGTGTAACTGCAGCTCTGGTTGCTATAGTAACGCTCACACTGAGTTCCAGAGTTTTGGTTTAACTGCAGCTCTGGTTGCTATAGTAACGCTCACACTGAGGTTCAGAGTTTTGGTGTAACTGCAGCTCTGGTTGCTATAGTAACGCTCACACTGAGGTTCAGAGTTTTGGTGTAAATGCAGCTCTGGTTGCTATAGTAACGCTCACACTGAGGTTCAGAGTTTTGGTGTAACTGCAGCTCTGGTTGCTATAGTAACGCTCACACTGAGTTTCAGAGTTTTGGTGTAACTGCAGCTCTGGTTGCTATAGTAACGCTCACACTGAGGTTCCAGAGTTTTGGTGTAACTGCAGCTCTGGTTGCTATAGTAACGCTCACACTGAGTTCCAGAGTTTTGGTGTAACTGCAGCTCTGGTTGCTATAGTAACGCTCACACTGAGGTTCAGAGTTTTGGTGTAATTGCAGCTCTGGTTGCTATAGTAACGCTCACACTGAGTTTCAGAGTTTTGGTGTAACTGCAGCTCTGGTTGCTATAGTAACGCTCACACTGAGGTTCAGAGTTTTGGTGTAATTGCAGCTCTGGTTGCTATAGTAACGCTCACACTGAGTTCCAGAGTTTTGGTGTAACTGCAGCTCTGGTTGCTATAGTAACGCTCACACTGAGTTCCAGAGTTTTGGTTTAACTGCAGCTCTGGTTGCTATGGTAACGCTCACACTGAGGTTCAGAGTTTTGGTGTAACTGCAGCTCTGGTTGCTATAGTAACGCTCACACTGAGTTCCAGAGTTTTGGTTTAACTGCAGCTCTGGTTGCTATAGTAATGCTCACACTGAGGTTCAGAGTTTTGGTGTAACTGCAGCTCTGGTTGCTATAGTAACGCTCACACTGAGTTCCAGAGTTTTGGTTTAACTGCAGCTCTGGTTGCTATGGTAACGCTCACACTGAGGTTCAGAGTTTTGGTGTAACTGCAGCTCTGGTTGCTATAGTAACGCTCACACTGAGGTTCCAGAGTTTTGGTGTAACTGCAGCTCTGGTCGCTATAGTAACGCTCACACTGAGGTTCAGAGTTTTGGTGTAACTGCAGCTCTGGTTGCTATAGTAACGCTCACACTGAGGTTCAGAGTTTTGGTGTAATTGCAGCTCTGGTTGCTATAGTAACGCTCACACTGAGTTCCAGAGTTTTGGTGTAACTGCAGCTCTGGTTGCTATAGTAACGCTCACACTGAGTTCCAGAGTTTTGGTTTAACTGCAGCTCTGGTTGCTATGGTAACGCTCACACTGAGGTTCAGAGTTTTGGTGTAACTGCAGCTCTGGTTGCTATAGTAACGCTCACACTGAGGTTCCAGAGTTTTGGTGTAACTGCAGCTCTGGTCGCTATAGTAACGCTCACACTGAGGTTCAGAGTTTTGGTGTAACTGCAGCTCTGGTTGCTATAGTAACGCTCACACACACAGCATCAGATGGAAGCAGCCTTTCTTCCCCTGCGTCTTACTGCCCCTCTTTAATCTGCTAATGGCTTCTGCAGCAGGACTGAATCTATAAACGCAGTAAAACACAGTCAGCCAGACTGCTGAGTTTTCGGGGAGCCACTTTCAGATATTGAATTTCCTGAACATACAGATTTTCAGAAAAGCAGCTCTGGCTATTTACTGAAACACATCGAGTGGCCATCATGCAGCTGATTCCACGATTCTCACGACTGATACGTCAATGGGATGATGTCACATCCAGTCACGTTCTGTATCCAAGTTCACTTTGCCAGTGAATGGAGAAAGATCAATCATCAGCTATGTAATAAACAAAAGCAATTCTGGAAATGTATTGATTTATAGTTTGAAAAAATATATTGGTAATTTACTGATGTGTTAATGCAAAGTATCAATACTGAGGTTATGATAGCAGTTTAATAATTATATTTATACATGAAATCATACGATTCGGGCCTATAATCTTTTAATCCAAAAGTGAATGATGTGGCTTTTAGATACTCACAGTAATAATGAAGTAGAAGAAGGAGGAGAAGAAGGAGGAGGAGGAGGCGGAGTAGGAGCAGAGGGAGGAGGAGGAGGAGGCGGAGGAGGCGGAGTAGGAGCAGAAGGAGTAGGAGGAGGAGGCGGAGGAGGCCGCCCCGTTTAAGGGGTATTTCAGACCTCACACTAATAAACCTTCATGTTGTCTGATCCTAACAGGGCAGTGACGTTATCGTCTGCTCTCACCAGCCACCATCTGAGCGCATCCTGGTCAAAGTCGTAGTTGGTCTGTCGGAGGACTGGCTGCTGTTTGGGGTCGTAACGCTGGTTGAACCAATCTGAGCTCCCCACATCTGAAACGCAGGACTCGGTACAACCACAGGACCTGTAGGAGGAGGACAACAACGAGTCAGAGCCGGCGAATCCTCCTCTCCTGCATGCTTCCTACCGCAGGTTACCTGATGCCATGCTGGGCGACCTCTGCCAGCTCCTCCTTGGCTTCAGGTTGGATGGTGTCGAGGGGAGGGGGGGTGCTGGGAGGGTCAGGGCTCAGATTAGCAGGAGGCACCGTGGGTTCAAGCACTGCAAAGAAAAGCAGCGCAATGCACAGTAGGAGCTACCACAGTCAAAACGTGACTACCGCTAAAAACACGCCTGAAGCTACCATCACGACAGGACTACTACCACTAATGCCCCAATGCCCCTTTTACACCGATGACATCAGCTCGTAGCAGCAGGTAGCCCCAACCTGCGGGTGTGGGGCTAGGTGTGTGTTTGGGGGCGCGGGGCAGGAAAGGAACTCTGGTCAGTTTAAAAGGGAGCAAACGGCGCAGTGTGAAAGCACCCTGATTTTAACTACAGGTAAAGTTAATTTAGTTCAGTTACAGGTAGTCATTTGCAAAAGTACTATATATACATATATATAAAGTATGAAATATACAATATATATATATATATATACATATATATGTATATATATGTATATGTACAGGTGACCCTCACTTAACGACAGCGTTACATTCCGAAGGCCCCGTCGATTTAGTCGTTAAACGAAACCCCTGTTGATTGACAACTTGGCCAAAAACACCCGGTCAAAGGACAATGTTTAGAATTTCTTTTTTTTATTGTATTTTATTTAGTTGTTGTTTTTTGGTTAATAAAGTTTCAACTTTTTACTCCATGATGTGCTGGCGACGCTTCCAGTTTATGCCCCGCCTCTCGCCCATAGAAAACCTGGGCGCAACACCCGAAAGGCGATTAAAGCGCACATTAAAATGAATCGATAAATTCATTATAACAAAATATTTCATACTTTATACTGTACACAGTACGTACTCACTGCCAGTGCATTACGCTCGTCGTAACAACTATTTCTTGTTGCTAATTATTTAAATTTCAGACAGGACCATCGACCCAGATTCCACTGCTCACACTGACTGTAAACAAAAGTCTTGTCTGAAACTACAATAAAGACCTTTGAAGGCTCCTCTGAGGAGGTTTTTTCACCAGGTCGACTTTCGGAATGGCTTTCCATTCTCAGATTTGGGGAACTGACTAATGGCTCTGCTTCAACTGTGACTGGTGGTCAGAATCTGTCAAATATCAAAAATCCATCCAAGCATTTTCAGGGCCAGGAGCCTACGGTCGGTCCTCATGCTCCATGTCTTCTGCAGGAAAGATGATGGCCAACAATTCTGAAAAACAGGTTTTGATGCATGTCTTGTTTGTGGATATTTTTTACCCGTTGATATTAACTCCTTACTTGTCTGCGTGCTGGTGGGTGTGGCCCGGCTGATGGGCAGGGCTAGTGACAGAGGCAGGAAATGCCTTCTTTGGATGCTCTGACTAGCGAGCATGAGGAAGAGGATGACAGCGATCACTACAGCAACACACATGTTCCTCCTCAACAACATGGCTGGATAGATGATGAGTGGGCAGCAGCCGTCAGTCAGCACGCCGCACAAAGAATCTGAGACTGTCATCTGCACATGCTCCCCTCTTCAGTCATCGCTCCTCTCAGCTGGAAGTCCATCTCATTCCGGTCCGAGTGCGATCGCGTTCTGATTGTTGGAGACAGGATCTGTGGTCACACCTGAGTCAGCAAGACACAAAGACATCATCAAATTAACTGATTTGGTGAAAAGTATTCTTCTTTTCTAAAAGTTAACAGTTTTTTTAACATGTAAAAACACTTAAATGCAAACTGGTTTAACTTGAATGGAAACCAGTCCAGACGCTTGATTGGCTGCTCAGACGAGTGTTGGGTCAGGCAGACCATGCAGACAAGCTGCTGGCAGCTACTCATTAAGGCAGCTCATATGATGGCATGTGACTTAATATGTAATGAGAAGTTAGCAAACAACAGACAGTCAAAGACATTTCCAGAATAAACACAGACTTTGCTCAAAAATATCAGGACGGACATGAGAGAAAAAGAGCCGGACGGCTAATCAGAGCAAGAATCATTCTATGAAGTGGATGAAATCTACAAATTCAGCTACATGTGCTAGTTTTGCAGAAATCACATTAACCAGGCGATAAATATTGTATTTGCCATTTTGCAAATATTCTTTTTTTTTTCTTTCAAATAGACATCGAGGATTATATTTGAAAGTAACCTTTAACCCAACGTCTTTTTTCGTAGTTCAAAATGTTTTTGTTGCGTGCAGAAATGTAATTTCGTTCTCTGTAACAGTTCATTGATTCATAAATGCAACACACTATAGTTTGTTTATACATATATAAAGATAAAAAACGATGATGAAAAGATGCAGCGTTGTCTTCATTTTAAATGTCAAAAGGATTTTGTGGCTCCGTGTTTTCTTTTGTGTGGAAAATGGGTCTAAATGGCTCTTTGAGTCGTAAAGGTTGCCGACCCCTAAGTTAGGGTTAGGGTGTGGATAACCAGTCAATTATCTCCAACATAAATGGTCTTTGGCAAATTGTTAATGAAAATGTTGAAATAATTTGAGTGACAACAAGTTCTTAAATAACAATCTATGTTCCAGAGCTAAACTATTTTTACTATTTAGAGGTCGACCCACAGCGGATGTTCAAAGTGGGGTGCACTCTATGTTCAGAGACTCCCCTGTACGGTATTGTGAATTTTTATAAACTTGTAAAATTTATCGAGAGAAAAATTTAAAAAATCAACAATTGTGAAAATACAGCGCCAAAATTATAAACAAAGCCACAAAAGTTAAAGTTGTCGGATCTATTCATAGTTAGCTGTTTGCTATTTTGACCAAAGACTGTCGCAGATATTTCATATCTTTGGGAACTGCGTTGTTGACCTCTGCTGGAAACCAAATTTCCCCTTGAGGGACAATAAAGCTCTGAACGGAACGGATAGATGGCTATGCCAGACATTCCCAACAGACCCTTAAAACATGTTTGGGCCTGCTGAGGTTGTCTGACCCCTACCCTGCCAGTGGATCCAGCTCACCTCCAGATTGTGATCACTTGACAGCTCTGCTGTCGGACCTCAAGACACGCGGCTGGAGGTCCGAAGCCATGACAATAAAGTCAATCGTTGACGTCCGGCCTAGGGTGTCTTGGTGCCACATGTACTTATGGACATCCCTGTGCTCGAACAAGGTGTTCCTTATGGACAAACTGTGACTAGCACAGAAGTCCAATAACAGAACACTACTCGCATTCAGATCAGGGCGGCTGTTCATCCCAATCACCCCCTCCATATCTCTCTTTCCCAGAAGACTGATGGAGTTCTCAGTCAGAGCACTATCCAGTACTCCAAGAAGGCCGTGAACTCTGTACTGCCATTCAGCCCATTGGCCAAAACAACAGAAAGACACCTGCCCTGACCCGAAGGTACAGGGAATCTACCCTCTCATTCACCGGGTAAACTCCAACATTTGGCGGCTGAATTATGGAGCTACAAGCAAGCCTACAACAGCCCGCCACCTCTAACCGTGGGCAATGCCAGAGAAATGTAGAGACCAGTCCCTTTCGAGGTGTTGGGTTCCAGATCCTAAACTTTGGATGGAGGTGAGGCCGACTATATCTCAATGGTACTGCTGAACATGCCTCACAAGCTCCGGCTCCTTCCCGTACAGCACAGTGACATTCCATGTCCTGGGAGCTAGTCTCTGTGTCTGGAGATTGGGCCATCGAGCACCCTGCCGTCGATTGACACCCAATCCACATTGCACCCGTCCCCTATGGTTCCCTCGGTAAGTGGTGAGTTCACCGGAGTTCAGGCCCTCGTTAACCTGAGCCTGGCCGAGTCCGGTGGGCAGAGGCCCCCCCCACCACCAGGTGTTCACATATGAGCCCCAACCCCAAGCCTGGCTCCATGGTGGGGCCCCGGTCCCGTCACACCGGGGGTGCCGTATTTTCTTTTTTCACCACATAAATGTTTTAATGATAAATTACAATCACCAAACAACTCCAACACAACATGAAGATGGGAATGATCAAACAGTTAAAATATTCAGCCATTATTTTTCTTTCAGTATAATTCTATCGGAGAAGCTGTCAGGTAACACGGACACAATCAGAGCTGACTTCAGATAGTTGGTAAAATGTTTTATCCATAATTGACTATTCATTACAAACTAGTTGTTATCTTAGCTATTTATTTTCCAAATAGTTAGATGAGATGATCAGCTTTATTTGTCATTATACAATACATACACAGAAATAACAATAATAACAAGGAGAGCTGGTCGTTAGCCGCTGCAAACTGAGCTGCCACCATGAGCCAACAGAACCTGCTCCAAAAATGCCTAGTTGTGTGTGTGCCGGCCAGTCCCCGCCTGGTGAATGAATGTGTGAGTGAATGAGTGAATGTGAGGCATTGTAAAGCACTTTGGACACCATGAAGGTGTTGAAAGCGCTATACAAGTGCATTCCATTTACCATAATTCTTCAATGGTGGGGGGGAAACCGGAGTACCCGGAGAAAACCCTTTCAGACACAGAGAACATGCAAACTCGACACAGAAAGGCCAAGTTGGGAATGCCAGGGTTTGAACCCATGACCATGATCTTGCTGCGAGGTAACAGCGTTAAGCACTACTTCACCATGTCGATACTTTTATGTGCTACTTATAAATAAAATAATAATTCAAAACGGATTTATTTTAGAAAAACTATTTATTACACACAGATTAGATCATTACAACTTCCCTTTACTTGTAGAAATCTGTACCTGAAAACAGCTAAATAAATTAGGACGAGATAAGTTTGTGTTGATGATGTCACTTTCAGTGATGATGATGATGATGAAGGCTGAAGAGTTCTTCAGCAACAACAATAACCACACATAACTCTGAGACCCACAAGAAGAGAGAGGAAGATCCAACTTTTGATTTTCGCTGATGAATGGAGTCACCCCCCCCCCCCCTACTCTCACTTCCCACCTCCTTTTCCTGCAGCAGGAAGAATCACTCTGAATACCAATCAGATCTGGAATCAGTTCAGCTTCTCCCTTCTCAGCGCATGCTCTCGTCCTGTCTGCTTCAAAGTCTCTTCCTCACAGTGTTAAAGATAATGTGAATCAGCTGACTGATTGCATGTGCTTCAGCACTTCTCTATTGTGGAAGTCTAATGTTTCATTACATAGTAATAGATGACCTACCCAAAAACAGCAATGCTGCCCCCAACAAGGGCGTAGGCCGTCATTACAGTCTAGGAGAGGTCTGAGTGAGTTAATAACCAGTTCCTGCCATTTGCAGGATCATGTGATCATGTCCTCACTTTGCTACTAAGGTAAATCCAGCCTTGATGCTACTCCTTTGTGGTAATTTTTTATAGTCCTGTATTTTTTAATCTTAGTTTATTCTTATTGCGATTATATGTTTCATGTTGCACGTTTGCATCGACATTCCTAGTTTGTGAATCCTTTTCACTGACAATGGCATTCCAATCTATTCTGATTCAGATTTTTGGGTTTGTCGGGGCATGGTTTCCTGTTCAAAGAAGACCATGTGACTTCTTCCTGTCCCTGTGACCTCTGACCTCTGTGTTGACAACATTATGGAAAGCAGCTTGCTCTGCTGGACAAGCTGGAAAATAAGAAGAGGAATGCTTGTTCTCACACAAACTTGTCACAGGCCGAGCTGCGACTCGCTGAGTTTACGCTTGTCTTGTCTCCTCCCCTGTGCTATGTCCTCTGTGTCCAAGTGGCAGAGGCAGGGCTTAGGCTAGGGGTTGAGTCTTGGCACACTTTCAACTCCTGCAACATGAAATGAGACACATTCGACCCTTTTTCCACAAGTGAACGCAGTTCTCAGGCACCCTATCTAACCCTATCTGAGCCAGTCTTTGGTCAAAATACCAAACAGATGCTGCAGGACAGCGTCCCTCGTTTCTGTCTCAAACAGATGCTGCAGGACAGCGTCCCTCATTACTGTCTCAAACAGATGCTGCAGGACAGCGTCCCTCGTTTCTGTCTCAAACAGATGCTGCAGGACAGCGTCCCTCGTTTCTGTCTCAAACAGATGCTGCAGGACAGCGTCCCTCATTTCTGTCTCAAACAGATGCTGCAGGACAGCGTCCCTCATTTCTGTCTCAAACAGATGCTGCAGGACAGCGTCCCTCATTTCTGTCTCAAACAGATGCTGCAGGACAGCGTCCCTCATTTCTGTCTCAAACAGATGCTGCAGGACAGCGTCCCTCGTTTCTGTCTCAAACAGATGCTGCAGGACAGCGTCCCTCATTTCTGCACGCTACCATGGTAACCGTGAGGGACGGGAGTGTGCAGTTTTCAGCACACACAAAAACATTTTTGCCAATTTTTGCCAGAACATTACCACAAAAAGTAACCTTTATCCACTCTGCTCTTCTTCTTCAAACTCACGGGGGGATGACGGAAATAAACTCAGGACTGAATAAAAATGCTTTGAATCCTCCATCCATCCAGGGACGCGCCCCCCCGGACGCCGGAGCCACCTCACCGGGCTGCGAGAAGAGCGAGCAGCGGCTCTACCCCGAGCTCCTCCCGGATGACGGAGCTCCTCACCCGGTCTCTAAGGGAGAGCCCAGCCCCCCCACGGAGGAAGCTCATTTCAGCCGCTTGTGCCCGGGATCTTGTTCTTTGGGTCACTACCCAAAGCTCGTTACCACAGGTGAGGGTAGGAACGGAGATCGACCTGCAGGTGAGGGTAGGAACAGAGATCGACCGGCAGGTGAGGGTAGGAACGGAGATCGACCTGCAGGTGAGGGTAGGAACAGAGATCGACCTGCAGGTGAGGGTAGGAACGGAGATCGACCGGCAGGTGAGGGTAGGAACGGAGATCGACCGGTAAATGGAGAGCTTCGCCTTTCGGCTCTACTCCTTGTTCACCCCGATGCATCCGCGATACTGACGCATCGCCGATGCTTCGGACGCATGTGCACGCACATTTTGTGCCCGTTTCTCCCTCCTTACGTCAGAAGGGGAGGGGTTTCTTCCAGACGTATTTCAGGAGGTGATTCCAGACCTACCCAAACTACGAAGGATTAACTAGATCAGGCATGGGCAAACCCAGGCCCGAGGGCCATATGCGGCCCGTTGGTCTTTTTAATGCGGCCCGCCAAACTTATCCAAATTATATCATTAAATAAAATTGTATTATAATTAAACCTCATTCATTTGACCTTTTCCCTGTAAGGCTACCTGTAAAAGGCCAAGTCCTTTCATGTACTGGCTTCTACATGTCATTTACATCAGTTCACACAAACACGACATCCATCTGTTCCTGACCGGCCTTTTTGACACGTAGCGGCATCGGCCATCTTTTTTAATCCAACGGCCGATCAGAGATGAATTTAAACCTGGGTTATTCTGGCTCGGATGCAGCTGTGCCTCTGTGACTCCAGCATTGTCCCACCCACGGCACCATCTGATTGGTTACACGCAGAGCCACGCAGCCAATCAGCAGCGTTCACACACGGCGAGGAGAAAAAGCTTTGCAAGGGAAGAGGCAGGAGACTCTTAAAATGGTAATAAACATGCCTGTCCTCCACAACTACTAGTAATAACTACCAGTAATAACTACTAGTAGCGTTACTGTGAGCCCAATAACGATCTACAAACATAAGCAGCAGCTCTGCTCACTTGTAGTCCCTCCAGAGACGTGTCTGTAAATCAGTGTGTGTGAGAGAGAGAGAGAGAGAGAGAGAGAGTACTGTTGGTAATGTAGCAGCCTAGTTTAGAATGACAGGGTCTCTGCTATCACATTGTTAAATCTAACAGTTGCATAATTAAATCAACTCCAGGCTTCCCAAATGCTGTAATAAATGAAGCACGATGAGTTCTTGTGGCTCCACTTCAAACCCTTAATGCAGATTGACTTGAGTTTAAAAGTGCGGCATGGAAGTATTAACTACACTCAAGCAACACTCAGTCTGTAATGCTGAAGGGGTCAGAAAGGGAGCAACAGGAACACTCAAAAAAACCCAAATCTGTGTCCCATCTTAACATTCATCAGGACATTGCTAAGATGTTGGGCAGATCCATCCAATGTCTCGTATCAAATAGGCGACAGGCGCAAGAAGCGACCAGGGACCCGCTGTCCTCCGGGGCGGTCATGTTCCAGACCCAGAAGTACAAGGTGTTCAGTGCCCACATCACCTACTGTGTGCTAGTTGGACCTTTTTGACTTGGAGATGTACTCAAAAGTTATTGTGAGTTTTTAGAAGACACTTTCTTCAAGCAGTGGTACAAGAAAGTCTGCATTGCTCAAGAGGACCATGACTTTTATGCATCGATCTACTAGCCAGGCAAGGCCTTAAAGGGGGCATATTACTAACAAAAATACTTTCCCCATGTTTTAACACATATTTTGGTGGTTTCAGGTCATTACCAACCCAAAAACTGCAAAATTAAACCATCCAGTCAATGATGATGATGATGATGAATATATTTATTAGATAGAATGTTAGAGTACAAGTACAGTCACACAGTAGCATGTATTACAGTACAAGTACAGTCACACAGTAGCATGTATTACAGTACAAGTACAGTCAAACAGTAGTATGTATTACAGTACAAGTACAGTCACACAGGAGCATGTATTACAGTACAAGTACAGTCAAACAGTAGTATGTATTACAGTACAAGTACAGTCACACAGGAGCATGTATTACAGTACAAGTACAGTCAAACAGTAGCATGTATTACAGTACAAGTACAGTCACACATCCTGTCTAAGAGGAGCACTTCTAAAAAGCCCTTGCGGTCTTGTTTCCGTTGAAAGTCCTTGGAAGTCACAAAGATTCCCCCGACAGTTAAAAAGACCTTTTCTAAGATTTATAAAGTACTCTCAAGCACAGATACGATATTTCTTCCCATCTCAGCCCTTGCGGTCTTGTTTCCGTTGAAAGTCCTTCATACATAAATCATCCACAATTAACAATACAAATAAAATTAAAATAGATTACTCCACAGATGCAAAATAACAATAAATTAAAAAGACACATAATATGTACAACGTAGGGGGGGGGGATCCGGAGAGAGTCGTGATGACTATCTCCGTTTCTGTCCCCCTGAAAGGTGTATTTTTCGGGCCGTTTTGAAGGAGGCCAAAGAGGTGCATGTTTTGAGGGCAGGAGTCAAACAGTTCCACCCTTTAAAGATGAAAGAAGAATCTCTCTGGGCCCGAGTTCATATGAGATGGACTGACAAAGTAGAAAAGTGTCCACATTTCTCATTGTTTTTTGGAACTCATGGATGTCCTCTGAGCCCATCCGGATTGTTACCAGCGCAGTCTCTGGAGCGGGTCTCATGGAATGGGCACGTCTGTGAAGGCGTTAATGCAACATATTCCAGCAACGTCTTTTCCTGGGACGTCCCTCATTTCAGCAAGACGATGCCGAGCCACATTCTGCATGTGTTCCAACAGTCCAGGCCCGTCTCCCACAAACGAGGACAACGGAAACCCCGGACTGTTGAGTCCAACGACAAAGTTCAACAATCCAGTTTCTCAGTGCTTGTCTTTGTCGTGTATTCAGTTGAATATAGGTTGGAAAGGACTTTATATTCTGTTTTAACGTCCTGACTTCATTGGAATTGGGTTTTGCATAAAACACCAAATTATTATGTAAAACAATCCAAGCGTTACTTCATATCCCAATTTTTAAAGAACATGTAAAAAGTATTGCTATTGTCTAAAAAAACCCTAAAAAAAACTTTGATCAGTTCAGCCAGTTTATCACCACAGTAAAACCAAATGTCTTCACATTGATGCATAGATCATAGAAACATCCAATAAAGGCGTGAATCAGTCGTCAATCATTGGAAACAAATCCTACAGTGTTTTACACAGAACAGAAACACTGCAGTGAAGTAGCTGTACAATAGCGATACTGTAACTACAGACGAGCTACAGCTAATTACAGGAATACTTCCAGCTCTGCAGCGAATTACAGGAATACTTCCAGCTCTGCAGCGAATTACAGGAATACTTCCAGCTCTGCAGCGAATTACAGGAATACTTCCAGCTCTGCAGCGAATTACAGGAATACTTCCAGCTCTGCAGCGAATTACAGGAATACTTCCAGCTCTGCAGCTAATTACAGGAATACTTCCAGCTCTATAGCTAATTACAGGAATACTTCCAGCTCTGCAGCTAATTACAGAAATACTTCCAGCTCTACAGCGAATTACAGGAATACTTCCAGCTCTACAGCGAATTACAGGAATACTTCCAGCTCTACAGCGAATTACAGGAATACTTCCAGCTCTACAGCGAATTACAGGAATACTTCCAGCTCTACAGCGAATTACAGGAATACTTCCAGCTCTGCAGCTAATTACAGAAATACTTCCAGCTCTGCAGCTAATTACAGGAATACTTCCAGCTCTGCAGCTAATTACAGGAATACTTCCAGCTCTGCAGCGAATTACAGGAATACTTCCAGCTCTGCAGCGAATTACAGGAATACTTCCAGCTCTACAGCTAATTACAGGAATACTTCCAGCTCTGCAGCTAATTACAGGAATACTTCCAGCTCTACAGCGAATTACAGGAATACTTCCAGCTCTATAGCTAATTACAGGAATACTTCCAGCTCTGCAGCTAATTACAGGAATACTTCCAGCTCTATAGCTAATTACAGGAATACTTCCAGCTCTGCAGCTAATTACAGAAATACTTCCAGCTCTACAGCGAATTACAGGAATACTTCCAGCTCTACAGCGAATTACAGGAATACTTCCAGCTCTACAGCGAATTACAGGAATACTTCCAGCTCTACAGCGAATTACAGGAATACTTCCAGCTCTACAGCGAATTACAGGAATACTTCCAGCTCTGCAGCTAATTACAGAAATACTTCCAGCTCTGCAGCTAATTACAGGAATACTTCCAGCTCTACAG
>NC_090904.1:15371500-15379000 GCF_040956055.1 Brachionichthys hirsutus
CAGTACAAATAAAGTCACACAGTAGCATGTATTACAGTACAAGTACAGTCACACAGTAGCATGTATTACAGTACAAGTACAGTCACACAGTAGCATGTATTACAGTACAAATAAAGTCACACAGTAGCATGTATTACAGTACAAGTACAGTCACACAGTAGCATGTATTACAGTACAAGTACAGTCAAACAGTAGCATGTATTACAGTACAAGTACAGTCACACAGTAGCATGTATTACAGTACAAATACAGTCACACAGTAGCATCTATTACAGTACAAGTACAGTCAAACAGTAGCATGTATTACAGTACAAGTACAGTCAAACAGTAGCATGTATTACAGTACAAGTACAGTCACACAGTAGCATGTATTACAGTACAAGTACAGTCACACAGTAGCATCTATTACAGTACAAGTACAGTCACACAGTAGCATGTATTACAGTACAAGTACAGTCAAACAGTAGCATCTATTACAGTACAAATACAGTCAAACAGTAGCATGTATTACAGTACAAGTACAGTCAAACAGTAGCATGTATTACAGTACAAGTACAGTCACACAGTAGCATGTATTACAGTACAAATACAGTCACACAGTAGCATCTATTACAGTACAAGTACAGTCAAACAGTAGCATGTATTACAGTACAAGTACAGTCAAACAGTAGCATGTATTACAGTACAAGTACAGTCACACAGTAGCATGTATTACAGTACAAATAAAGTCACACAGTAGCATGTATTACAGTACAAGTACAGTCACACAGTAGTATGTATTACAGTACAAGTACAGTCAAACAGTAGCATGTATTACAGTACAAGTACAGTCAAACAGTAGTATTTATTACAGTACAAGTACAGTCAAACAGTAGCATGTATTACAGTACAAGTACAGTCAAACAGTAGTATGTATTACAGTACAAGTACAGTCAAACATCCTGTCTCAGAGGAGCACTTCTAAAAAGCCCTTGCGGTCTTGTTTCCGTTGAAAGTCCTTGGAAGTCACAAAGATTTCCCCGACAGTTAAAAAGACCCTTTCTAAGATTTATAAACTCCTCTCAAGCACAGATACGTTACTTCTTCCCATCTCAAAATGGGAGACGGATCTGTCACTAACCTTAGATCATGACTTTTGGACACAAATCTGTGAAAATGTATTTAAAATGACAAAACACAGAAATCTTCAACTCATCCAGTATAAGATCCTTCATAGAACACACATTACTCAGTATATGATGAAGAAAATGGGCTTCTCTGAATCTGACATCTGTTCTCAATGCTCCCAAAATACTGCTGACACTTATTTCCATGCCATGTGGTTGTGCTCACCCGTCCAGGATTTCTGGGTCGCAGTATCACATAAACTGTCGTCCATCTTGGATTGTACGTTCCCTTTATCTCCGATCACGTGTCGACTCGGTGACTCGGCAGAAATTGTTATTTCTAAGAAACAAACGCACCCCACACTCGCAGCCCTCGCCATCGCCAAGGAAACGATCCTCGTTATTTGGAAGAATAAACACGCGTTGGCGTATGTGCTGATGCACACGCGGCGCCCCTTCATTGAATGGACTTGTTTTTATGAACGGCTCCCAGCGTTCCTTTAGGGGGGGAGGTGTGACCCCCTGCTGTGTTATGCCAGTCATTCATGGACTCTCAGGGCTCGTTGGAAAGGGCCCGAAGACGATCCCGTCCTGGGTCGTCTGGACGGGTCTGGAAGGGCGGAGTACATTCAGTAAGTGTTTTTATTTTCTTTGCTCATCTTGACTGCTGTGCATGGCGAGCTTGTCGAGAGTCATGTTCTCGGGTCTGTTCTTCAAGCCAGCATGTACGATGATGTCATCATGGACTCCAGGACAGAGACAGCCTGGTTGGGCTGAGCGTCTTCCATTTCCTGGATTTGACCCTGACCATCAAACCCTGGATTCACCAGTCCCCCCAGACGAACGTAGGCCTCTGACTTATGACCTCCACTGACCTTTAACTGTCTTTGTTGTCTTGTATGCTTTCACCTTTGGCTTGTCTGGTTTACTGATAAATCGTTATTGCATATGCTGCTGGTTTGCTGCAACTCTTAAGGGCTCACAGAACACAACTAGGCACATGTGCCCCCCCCCCCCCCCCCTCTCCCCCCTTAACGACTGCGTAGACCGTCACAACACAATGAAGCGAGGCTACACCGAACCGAAGATCACGCCTCATCATTGCTGCTCTTTTGCAGGTATAATGTTCTTCTGAACAGGTCTCCCCGACACCGGACCCGGAACATATGCAAATGTCTAATACGGACTATACTCACTTCAGAAACTAGCAAGAATGGAAAAAGTAAACACGCTGGGTAGGGACGTCCCGATCCGATCACGTGATTGGAATTGGACGTTACCTCCCGATCAGATGTATATAGATAGTAGTTTTCATTACTTTTGATCAGATCTGGAGTGACGCGGTGGCAGAGCGAGCCTCTCCTGCACGCAGAAACAGCAACGCGTGCACATGACATCACTTCCTGTGACTCTATTGGTTGAATGCCGTCAAGCGGGGCAAAACACGGAAGCAGCTTGGAGGTAGTCATGCGAGGAAGTATTTTGAAGTGGATGACAAAAATGATGCTGTTCATTTTATTTTAAATATTCATATTTAACATAATCCAAGTCCAAAGTGAAAAAAGGATTTTATTTATGGCTTGAATGTTCACGCTACGCCACAGAAGTGCTCTTTTAAGAGTTTAACGTTGAAATAGGATGATAAAATAGAAACTATGGGACATCGTGGATCCGTTTCTTCACTCCTCTGTAATAATAATAAAATAAGTATTAGAAGTATCGGATCGGGACTCGGTATCGGTTCAAAATCAAATGACTCGGAGTCAAAAAATCCTGATCGGGACATCCCTCATGCCAAAGATGTTCTGGTCCCCAAAATGGGTGCAGCGTTTGCTTGTCCTCCCCGTGGCCCTTCTCCAGTTTTCCTCCCACCTCCACATGCAATTAAGGTGCATTGATTACTGTCTGGAGGTGAGTGTGTGCGTGCGAGTGGTCGTCTTTGTGTGGCGACGCATCCAGGATGTACCCCGGGTCTAGCCTGTAGTCAGCTGGGATGGGCTCCAGCAACACCTGTGACCTGCTCGGTGGCTAAAACGGCTCGTAATGAGCTCAATAATCTCAGCATGTGGGCGTGACGTGAACAGACATGGCCGAGGCAGATCCATTTCTTTATTCTCAGTTGTAATAGTCAAATATGAACGAGTAACAGAGTTTCACCAGAGCAGTAAGTCATCAGGCCCACGAGTGTCGCAGACCAGTAAAGGTCGATCACATACCAACACCGTCACCTTCCTTTGAGACCGCATGCGGGATATAAAACCTGGCAGCTGATAAGAGTCATCATGGAGATATAAAAGATATACTTTCATTGAATAATGAGCCCCTGAAGATAAAATGATAAACATGGACACTATGAATTGCATAATGTGGATTTAAATGAATCTGAAGTGGCATTACTGATAGAGCAGTTTCATTTTCCCACCTTCTGGCTAAACTCCAGGATTATCACACATTTAGTTTTGGATTATATATTATAACTTCATATAGGAGACAGAGACACCAGAACATCCTCAATGTGTGCATTTTTAACAGAAGTGATTTCTCCATTCAACACAAACCACAGCTAAACCAGGAGCATCACCAATATCTGCTCACACACACATCAAGCCACAGATGACCCGTCCCTCGTACGAAATACAACCACAAAGAATTACGGTCACATTAAGGATGAAAAAAAAAGTCTGAAAATAACAACTAAGAGAAAATATCTAGAATTATGGCTTCATTTAAAACATCACAGGTCATTCCAAACATTTCTCAAAATCTCTACCTATTTCTCTCACTGTGGCATGAATACATTATCTATTATAGATTATTGATTATTATTATATCGCCTCAACTTCATTTTCTACAGCTACAACTTTTTCGTAGCAATTATAATCTTCAAATAAATGACCATTTTATATAATACTTTGAATTATTTCTCAAAAAATGTCGACTTTATTGTTATATTATGACTGTTCTCCTAAAATAACTATATAATTGTAATATTCGTACCTTTTTCTTGTCTTTCTAAAAACAAATTATTTTATTAATTCTCAAAAATTGCAAATTTGTTTTGCCAAATCCTGAGATTTTCTTCTCTGGCTTTTCATTGTTCTGGATATAAAGTTATTGTCTCAGAGTGAGGTCAGGCCAGGTGAAAGCAGGACAAGCCCCTGATTGGTCCATGTGTAACTGGGGACATCAGTAACCACAGAAAAGAGTTACCTTTGGTTAGTGACACGAGACATAAAGGTCAACACCGGTGACCTCACAGGGACTATGCTGGTTTCTGAGGAGGGACGCAGTGCGCCAGAAAATAGTGTTTATATTTGAATAAAAGGTTAATATTCAGGGCAAATATTTCTTCCAGATATATTGTTCTTCTTGATATTGATAATACATATCTCATCTTTTCTCAGAAAACACCTGGTTGAGCATCAAACAGGAAGTACAAGTTGCAGATCCTGCACAGAGACACGGAGTTACATCCACCCCTCCAGGGTCGTTTCATTTGGACTGGAGCACATTTATGCTGGATTAACAGGACCAGAATGGCCACATTAAAACCATCGAGTAGTGGCTGGCTAACGGGAGTAAAGCAAAAACAGCCAGCCCGTTGGCGAGCCGTCTACAGGAGGACGCAGCAGCAGGTGGCGGGGTAGTTGTCGGCGCTGACTTGGTTTTCATTTCCGTAGAGGAAGTAGAGATGAGAGTCTCCTTTCCACTTGTAGTTCACCTTGGTGATGGGAATCAGCTCCACAGTCTGCCTCTGAGGAAGGACGTTAGAGACATTCATTCAAGAGCTCTTTTTGATGCTGACATTTGTTTGATGGCTCTCTGTGTTGAGGGCGGAGCTAGAGTCTTGGTTAGCCCATCTTAGCATAAAGAGTGGAAACGGGGGGGGGGGGGGGGGGGGGGCAGCTGGTCTGAACTTTTGAAACATCAAAGGCATCCAAGCAAACTTCTGCTCCGTTCATTCTCACTGCTTCTGCTGCAACGACGCGATTCGAGGTTGAACGTGTCATTTCTGATCCTAAGACTGACGCTGAACCGCTTTCTCTGCTGAAACGACAGTGAACGTCACTCCATTGAGAGATGAAGCTGTTGCTTAGTTACACTCAATCTATCTAATGCATAAAAAACACAAAATGGAACGGCGGTTCACCCTGAACAATGCGTTTCTATTTGGAACTGTTTCACCGATGTCCGGAACCACACGACCCACCTGCTGCAGGATCCTCGAGTTCTGGGCGTACTTGCTCTGGTGCTCCCTGATCAGACGCTCAGAGGCCTCAGAGATGGCTGGGCTGGGGAACCCGAGCAGAGGGAAGATCTGAGAGGAGACGGACAAGGGATGAGCTCCTTCCTGCTGCAGACACTAACTAGTACCAAGGAACGAGCTCCTTCCTGCTGCAGACACTAACTAGTACCAAGGGATGAGCTCCTTCCCACAGCAGACACTAACTAGTACCAAGGAACGAGCTCCTTCCTGCTGCAGACACTAACTAGTACCAATGAACAAGCTCCTTCCTGCTGCAGACACTAACTAGTACCAAGGGATGAGCTCCTTCCCACTGCAGACACTAACTAGTACCAAGGAACGAGCTCCTTCCTGCTGCAGACACTAACTAGTACCAATGAACAAGCTCCTTCCTGCTGCAGACACTAACTAGTACCAAGGGATGAGCTCCTTCCTGCTGCAGACACTAACTAGTACCAATGAACAAGCTCCTTCCCGCTGCACACACTAACTAGTACCAAGGGATGAGCTCCTTCCTGCTGCAGACACTAACTAGTACCAAGGGACGAGCTCCTTCCTGCTGCAGACAGTAACTAGTACCAATGAACGAGCTCCTTCCTGCTGCAGACACTAACTAGTACCAAGGAACGAGCTCCTTCCCGCTGCAGACAGTAACTAGTACCAAGGGACGAGCTCCTTCCCGCTGCAGACACTAACTAGTACCAATGAACGAGCTCCTTCCTGCTGCAGACACTAACTAGTACCAAGGAACAAGCTCCTTCCTGCTGCAGACACTAACTAGTACCAAGGAACGAGCTCCTTCCTGCTGCAGACACTAACTAGTACCAAGGGACGAGCTCCTTCCCACAGCAGACACTAACTAGTACCAAGGAACGAGCTCCTTCCTGCTGCAGACACTAACTAGTACCAAGGGACGAGCTCCTTCCTGCTGCAGACACTAACTAGTACCAATGAACGAGCTCCTTCCCGCTGCAGACACTAACTAGTACCAAGGAACGAGCTCCTTCCCGCTGCAGACACTAACTAGTACCAAGGGACGAGCTCCTTCCCGCTGCAGACACTAACTAGTACCAATGAACGAGCTCCTTCCTGCTGCAGACACTAACTAGTACCAATGAACGAGCTCCTTCCTGCTGCAGACACTAACTAGTACCAAGGAACGAGCTCCTTCCCGCTGCAGACACTAACTAGTACCAAGGGACGAGCTCCTTCCCGCTGCAGACACTAACTAGTACCAATGAACGAGCTCCTTCCTGCTGCAGACACTAACTAGTACCAATGAACGAGCTCCTTCCTGCTGCAGACACTAACTAGTACCAAGGGACGAGCTCCTTCCTGCTGCAGACACTAACTAGTACCAAGGAACGAGCTCCTTCCTGCTGCAGACACTAACTAGTACCAATGAACGAGCTCCTTCCTGCTGCAGACACTAACTAGTACCAAGGGACGAGCTCCTTCCCGCTGCAGACACTAACTAGTACCAAGGAACGAGCTCCTTCCTGCTGCAGACACTAACTAGTACCAAGGAACGAGCTCCTTCCTGCTGCAGACACTAACTAGTACCAAGGAACGAGCTCCTTCCTGCTGCAGACACTAACTAGTACCAAGGGACGAGCTCCTTCCTGCTGCAGACACTAACTAGTATCAAGGAACGAGCTCCTTCCTGCTGCAGACACTAACTAGTACCAAGGAACGAGCTCCTTCCTGCTGCAGACACTAACTAGTACCAAGGAACGAGCTCCTTCCCGCTGCAGACACTAACTAGTACCAAGGGACGAGCTCCTTCCCGCTGCAGACACGAACTAGTACCAATGAACGAGCTCCTTCCCGCTGCAGACACTAACTAGTACCAAAGGACGAGCTCCTTCCTGCTGCAGACACTAACTAGTACCAAGGAACGAGCTCCTTCCTGCTGCAGACACTAACTAGTACCAAGGAACGAGCTCCTTCCTGCTGCAGACACTAACTAGTACCAAGGAACGAGCTCCTTCCTGCTGCAGACACTAACTAGTACCAAGGAACGAGCTCCTTCCTGCTGCAGACACTAACTAGTACCAAGGAACGAGCTCCTTCCTGCTGCAGACACTAACTAGTACCAAGGAACGAGCTCCTTCCTGCTGCAGACACTAACTAGTACCAAGGAACGAG
>NC_090904.1:15384000-15419000 GCF_040956055.1 Brachionichthys hirsutus
ACAAGTACAGTCAAACATCCTGTCTAAGAGGAGCATTTCTAAAAAGCCCTTGCGGTCTTGTTTCCGTTGAAAGTCCTTCGTACATAAATCATCGACATTTAACAATACAAATTTAACAATACAAATAAAAATAATAAAAAAATAAAACATAAAAATAAAACGAATATTCATTAACTTAATTGATGCAAAGTAACATTAGAAAAATCAAATGATTTTACACCACCGATGCAAACTAACAATAAATCTAAAATAAATTACACCACTGATGCAGAACGACAAATGACAATAGATTACATAAATTACAATAAATTACAAAGACACTTCATATGTACAATGTAGATGGACAAAAAGGGGGGGGGGGGTTTGATCCGGAGAGAGTCGTGATGACTATCTCCGTTTCTGCCCCCCTGAAAGGTGTATTTTTAGGGCCGTTTTGAAGGAGGCCAAAGAGGTGCATGTTTTGAGGGCAGGAGTCAAACAGTTCCAACCTTGGGGGGCAGTATTGTAAAAAGATGATTTACCCATGTTAGTACTGTAGGAGGGGGTAATCAGGTTGTTGTTTGAGCTCCCTCTAGTGTTGTGGCTGTGGGTGTCACTAAATCTGTGGAGGTGTTTATTCAGGTATGCAGGGATTGAGGGGACTGAGGGCAGAGCTGCATTAACTATTTTCATAAATACACGCGTAACTTAATACACAACAACATGCGACTTGATGCATGACACTACTAATATAATCATCTGATGACATCACACTGGCTCCAGCAGCAACTCGCTGGCAGGTCGGCCCACAATGACCTTTTATCGCAGCACCAGCCGGTCCTCCCTGAACCGCGTCCTGGTTTAACGACGACTCGCCGTTACGCGGATCGCTGTTACAACCAGCAGAATGCACTGGCTGTGGAGTTGTGAGTATTGTTACGTACGCCGTCAGAGTAACCCAATCCACAGAAAGGGGAGGAGTCGAGACCTGACGAGTAGTAGCGGGGGGCAGGAGTTGCTGGAGCCTATCTCAGCCGACTATGGGCGAGAGGCGGGGCACACCCCGGATGCGTTGCCACGCAGAGACAGACAGCCACTCACACACGATGGACAATGTGGATTAACCAATTCAACTAAATTGCGTGTTTTTGGAGGTGGGAGAACCCGGAGAACCCGGAGAACACCCACGGCAACACAGGGGAGAACGTACAAACTCCGACCCGGTACCTTCTTACTGTGAGGTGACGGCGCTAACCGCTCTGTCACCGTGCCAACCAAACAAAAATCACCTGGCATACCCAACACAATATGTACAGTATATTTTACATATACCAATAAAAATATGTATCATGTGTACAGTATAAATGGTCTCTGGCAATTTTTTCAAGAACCCGTAGGAACTCTAAGATACACGCCCCGATGTCTTCAAAAACCTTCCCTCCCCCTCAAGGACCACATGGATCACCAATCATCACCCCAATCAACCTGTTGAAGGAGGGACTGGGGGGGGCAGCGAGATCACTTCCAGGGGTCGAGGGATCTGTTCTGCTGCAGTGGCATTACTCACCATTCCACTTTGAGCTTGATGTAGTTCAGAAGCTGTCGTTTCCCTTTACAGGTTTCACACTCCTTGGTTCCACGACCGTCACACCCAGTACACCTACACACACACACACAGACAGACACACATGCACTTTAACTTTCCTGACCGGTTGCTGCACCATGATTGTGCTGAGCCTGAGTTTTCTGAGTCCTGTCTTTTCTTCCAGACTGTAGCCCTGCAGAGACTGTGCAACAGTCTGCGCCCCCCTGCTGTTACGCTGAACGAGCGACGATGGGACAGGCCACATCTGATGTATACACGATGTACAACACAGTAGCATCGACATCGATCGCAGCTTCTAGCAGACACATACGTGCACTACCCTGCAGCCAAATCAACACTATGTAAATGAGTGGGAGGGGAATTCAGATCCCTCTCAGAAGACCCCCCCCATCAGGTTGGAAGGACCCCGTTATTCTTCTGGGGGACTTCTCTGCTCACGTGGGCAGTAACAGCGAAGCCTGGAGAGGGAGGGGTGCTTGGAATGAACGGCCTCCCCGATCTGACCGCAAGTGGTATTCTGTTGTTGGACTACTGCACTAGTCACAGTCGATCAATAAGGAAAACCTTGTCCGGCCACAGGAAAGTCAATACGTGCACATGGCACCAGGCCACCCAAGGCCGGAGGGTGAAGATTGACATTGTTGTCCTGTCACCGGACTGGTCGTGTGTCTTGGACACTCGGGTGCAGAGCTTTAACCACCTGGTGGTGAGTTGGATCTGCTGGCGGAGTATGGGGCCAGACAGACTCGACAGGCTCAAAAGTGTTTTGGGGGTCTGTTGGAATAGCAGAATCCTCTGTTATTGCGGTCTTCAACGTCCACCTCCGGGAGCCTGGGGACTGAGTCTGAGTGGACTGAGTTGTTGAAGCAGCTGCTCGGAGCTGTGATAACAGGGTCTCCGGTGCTTGTCGCGGCGGTAATCCCCAAACTCGGTGGTGGACACCGGCAGTAAGGGATACCATCAAGCTGAAGGAGTCTTATCGAGCCTTGTTGACTCGAGGAACTCCGGAGGCAGCTGAAGTTTACCGGCAGGCCAAGCATACCGCGGTCTGAGTGGTTATGGAGGGAAACATTTAGGTCTGGGAGGGGTTTGGCTACCAGTTGACCATGTCTCCCGGCTGGCCTGGGGACATCTCGGGATCCCCGGAAGGGTTGTAGGAGGTGTCTGAGGAAAGGGAAGTCTGGAAATCGCTACTCAGACTGCGGCCGCCTCGACCCGGCTCTGGTTAAACGGAAGAAGACTGATGGATGGGCTCATGCTCATCCCATTTTCAGAACAAATCTGAAATTGTTGTACCATAGTAGCAGGATTACATTTTTCAGGAGTCCATCCATAGCCACTGAATTGTATAAAGGCAACTCTCTGTCTCGCTACCAGTTACATACATGTCAACCTCAATATTTGTTAAACTGTAAGACTTGTTACCACACATACAAAAATCGTGAAATGCATTCAATTGTTAGATTAAGAAATAAACTATGTTTTAATTCTCCTGACAATTCAGGAAGCAACTATATTTACCCACAGGAAAAGACTTGAAACGTACAGAATGTACCTGTTGACGCACCTAGTTCGTACAAATGTTTAATGGCATTGCGCGTATTGAACCCAGACTATTGACTGTGACTACTAGCCCCCACCACTCATGACCTCTCTTTTCCTTTAGCATCACAGCGGGTGCAGCTCTCATTATTCTTAGTCCCAGAGCCGTCACACACCCAGCAGGTTTTCTGGAGACACACACAAACAGAAATGTTAACAGGAACAACTTCTTTGTTCTAGTTCAAACTGTTTGTATCGATATAATAATCTGCTACATCCTTCTCCTTTTATACATCAAACATTTCCTGATTTTAAGATCATGCATCAGATACATAGGCAAACCAGAATTATAAGATTGCGACAAATGATTGATTGTCTGCACGACCGCCTGCTTACATCATAGCCACTTCCGTCGCACACTTCACAAGGTGCTGTCCCGGTGGCATGGCAGGTACTGCAGTCCTAGACACACAAAGACACACAGTTTCTTCAGCTGCCAATGTTGTGGGTTAAACAAAACTTGAATTAACCTGCTGCCAAACAGTTTTTACTGTGACCTGAAATGTGGCAAACTGCACTCCATAGGGCATTCTTGAAGTGTTTCTACAAAAATATCCCAATCCCTCTCAGAAGACTCCCGTCTACTCCTCAAGGAGGACTTTGAAGCTGTGAATCCTTGAAGATATCAATGGATATTGGATCCCCCAAAACCTTCAAAAACACCCCTCTAGTGACAGAGAAACTACTGCTGTACTTCCGGCAGGGGGGTCGACATAGCAAATCAACCTTCTCCGCTTCACCCTGTCCTTTGTATTCAAGTGACACTCAAATGACAGAGAGGACTTTGTCCCAACCTATGGACTCATTAAACCCTACAATGTCTGAATATTTCACACATACAGTGGTGATCTAAAGTTTGGGCACCCCAGGTCAAAATTTGTGCAAACGTCAAATGCTGATTTTTGTGGTGAGGATGGAGGAGAGGTTTTCTACTGATGACACTTCCATGTTTGTACAGGTATCGCTTTATAACTCAGTGTCTGCAGAGCTTCCTTGATGGATGGTGCAGCCAAGCGTGGGCTCTGACTTCTCTCTGTTCTTTCTGATATTTCATTCTGAACAGAGGAAACTGGCACCTGAAACCGCTTTTCTATCGTCTTATAACCTTCCCCTGCTTTGTGTGCATCAGTTATGATCAGGGTTGAAGGGCGCTGCTTAGGGGAACCCACGGTGCTGGATTGTTGGGGCAAGGTCAGATGAGTGTGAGTATTTAAGAACCGTTGAAATCTGCATCACCTGGTCTTTCCTCATGATGATTGAGAACAAGATATAAGCCTGTTGGGTTAATTCAGGTCTCAGCTTGACAAAGCGGGGCGCTCCAAGGGATTAAGCGTGGCTCGACTTTTGCACGGGCCTTTTTTCCTTTTCTGTTATTTAAAAAATGTAAATGACAGAAATGAAGTCACATTGTCTTTGGCATGTTATGGGATTGTCTCACAAACTTTAGATCACCACTATAGCACCAAATAATTATGTTAATAAGAGCTAAAGATGCACCGATCGATTGGTCGATTCCTCCGTAAGAAACCGATCTTTTGCACCAATGTCATCTACTTCCGCAAAGGTCTGAAAGTCCGCCCGTCTCCATCTGCTCTGCCATGCTCAATGCTGCATTGTGTGCTGCTGATAGATGGGGTCCTCATCCTCCTCCTCTGTTCAGAGATGGTTTCTCCAGTTTGACAAAAATGGCTTTGTTAACTCCTCTCTCAAACCATCTCTTCCCTGACATTACTGTCCTCAAAGGAGTGTCACGTGTCTTTCACCTGCCTTCCCTGGCTAAGACTTGGACATTACTGTCCTTAAAGGAGTGTCACGTGTCTTTCACCTGCCTTCCCTGGCTAAGACTTGGACATTACTGTCCTCAAAGGAGTGTCACGTGTCTTTCACCTGCCTTCCCTGGCTAAGGCCTGGACATTACTGTCCTCAAAGGAGTGTCACGTGTCTTTCACCTGCCTTCCCTGGCTAAGGCCTGGACATTACTGTCCTCAAACTAGTGTCACGTGTCTTTCACCTGCCTTCCCTGGCTAAGACTTGGACATTACTGCCCTCAAAGGAGTGTCACGTGTCTTTCACCTGCCTTCCCTGGCTAAGACTTGGACATTACTGTCCTCAAAGGAGTGTCATGTGTCTTTCACCTGCCTTCCCTGGCTAAGGCCTGGACATTACTGTCCTCAAAGGAGTGTCACGTGTCTTTCACCTGCCTTCCCTGGCTAAGACTTGGACATTACTGTCCTCAAAGGAGTGTCACGTGTCTTTCACCTGCCTTCCCTGGCTAAGACTTGGACATTACTGTCCTCAAAGGAGTGTCACGTGTCTTTCACCTGCCTTCCCTGGCTAAGGCCTGGACATTACTGTCCTCAAAGGAGTGTCCCATGTCTTTCACCTGCCTTCCCTGGCTAAGGCCTGGACATTACTGTCCTCAAAGGAGTGTCACGTGTCTTTCACCTGCCTTCCCTGGCTAAGGCCTGGACATTACTGTCCTCAAACTAGTGTCACGTGTCTTTCACCTGCCTTCCCTGGCTAAGACTTGGACATTACTGCCCTCAAAGGAGTGTCACGTGTCTTTCACCTGCCTTCCCTGGCTAAGACTTGGACATTACTGTCCTCAAAGGAGTGTCATGTGTCTTTCACCTGCCTTCCCTGGCTAAGGCCTGGACATTACTGTCCTCAAAGGAGTGTCACGTGTCTTTCACCTGCCTTCCCTGGCTAAGACTTGGACATTACTGTCCTCAAAGGAGTGTCACGTGTCTTTCACCTGCCTTCCCTGGCTAAGACTTGGACATTACTGTCCTCAAAGGAGTGTCACGTGTCTTTCACCTGCCTTCCCTGGCTAAGGCCTGGACATTACTGTCCTCAAAGGAGTGTCCCATGTCTTTCACCTGCCTTCCCTGGCTAAGGCCTGGACATTACTGTCCTCAAAGGAGTGTCACGTGTCTTTCACCTGCCTTCCCTGGCTAAGGCCTGGACATTACTGTCCTCAAAGGAGTGTCCCATGTCTTTCACCTGCCTTCCCTGGCTAAGACTTGGACATTACTGTCCTCAAACTAGTGTCCTGTTTCTTTCAGGTGGTGGTGGACTGCTGAGTCTTGTCCTGAGGGCTCGTGGAGCGGTCAATGTCTTCGTAGTAAAAGTTTTTTCTGCTTTAATTGTTTGCTTTATATTGATTGGTTTAAATCTATGTTCTTATACTAATAATGACTGTATATAATCAGTTTTTTGTATTTATCATATTCTTCATATTACTCTCAACACTCACATGGACAAATCTGCAGTAAAACCTCCTCCTGCTACCGGTACCACTCTATCAGCGATTGTTTGTTAACCTATATCTTTGCGTATCTTCTTCTCTTGCGCTTTAATGTGCTGCTCTTTGTCCTCCTAATTGTCACACTGGGATAAATAAAGATGATTCTGATATAAGAACAAATACTAAGTTGTATTAATACCACACAAAACATCTAGAACATCTGGAGCCTTTAAAGTTTAAAGGAACAATAAAAATAAAACCAGTGAATAAAAATAGCAACAGGATGCTCTTTGATGGACAGCTCTTGTTAGCCAGTTACCTGAACGGAGGAAGTGTAGGGCACACGGATCTCCTCTGTGTGATTGGTGAAGAGACTGGGAGTCTTGGCTTGGATATCCCAGGGCCGGGGAGCCGGCTGGGTGTAGAAGTCAGCCGGCTCACCTGCCAGGCGCAAAAGAGAGATGTCTAGCTGTCATTCAAAGCACCTGGAACCTTCTGCCAGAGGTGTCTTCACAGTTTTCTCTCCTCAGGCTCGTCGATGCAGGTTCATCAATACATCGACAACCTTGAGTTGTTTGTGGTATTTAAGAAGTATTTTTCTCACTTTTGTTTAAAGTTTCAAATACATCCAAAAATAATCAACTGTCGTTATTCAGTCTTGTCTCAGTCATGCATTTTCTATGCTAGACTGTGCAGTACTAGCATTGAATGTACTGAAACACTCTCAGCGCATTACCAAAGAGATTTAGCACATTTACGTTTTAAAGCTATATTGCATATGCATGTACACAATCTCAATTCTTGACAAGAAAGAACTCTAGGATAAAGAAACGTAACAAATTAACAAAGGACAGATCTCGCATCAGGGACAATGGCCATAGTTACCCTCGCCGAAGCGGAAGCGAGGGTATTGCAATTGGGTGCTTTTGTATGTTTGTCTGTCTGTCTGTTTGTCTGTCTGTCTGTCTGTTTGTTTGTCTGTCCAGGTGCATAACTCAAAAACTAGTAACCCAATCAACTTGAAAATATTACACAAGCAAGGTTCTGTCCGTGGCTCAGTCCTCCCCGAGAATGGCGTTGATCCGGATCTGGATCCAGATTCTAGAATTATTTTTACATCTGGAATTGTGCCTGTGCTGTAAACTGCCACTTTAAGAGGGAGGGGCACGAATGGCATGATGGGAAAAAGAGTCCAGAAGATGGCTTGTAGTACATTCCGGAGCAGCAAGCTAGAGCAGGTTTGGCCCCTCTGATCCGGAAGCCCTGTTTACTGTCTCACAAGATCCAATAGTCTATTGGAGGCGGGGTCTGCAGTCTCTGATTGTCTTTCTAGTTTGAATTCAGAAAGAATCAAAGTATCAAATATTTCTATCATGAGGATATAAACAGAGGATTTTAAACCAAGCTTAAAAGGGGACATATTATGAAAAACTCACTTTCCCCATGTTTCTACACTATTATGGTGATTTTGGGTCCTTATCAACCTAAAACAGAAAAATAAACCATCCAGTCAACCCTTCGTAGTTTGGGTAGGTCTGTAATCACTTCCTGGAACCAGACAGAGAGAACACATTTCCCCTGTTCTGGCGTCTCTGCATTGGCTTCCTGTTAGGCCACAAATTGAATATAAAATCCTTCTACTCACTTTTAAAGCCCTCAAAAGCCAGGCCCCTCCTTACCTTACAGAGCTCATTATCCCATATTGCCCCACTAGAACCCTGCGGTCCCAAAACGCTGGCCTGCTCTTGGTTCCAAAAATTTCCAAGAGCAGACAGGGGGGCGGAGCTTTCAGTTATCAAGCTCCTTTATTGTGGAATCAGCTCCCTGATTGGTTCGTGAGACAGACACCATCTCTATGTTCAAGAGTAGACTAAAGACTTTCCTTCTAAACAAAGCTTATAACTAATCGATGCAATAATCAATATAATCAATATGCTGTCATAGGCCAGCACTGGTGGCTTAACATCATGACACACTGAGCTCCTCCCCCTTTATCTGGTTATTCATGTTATATATATTATGTTATTCATGTGAGTAATCTCTCTCTCTCCCCTGTAGTCTTGTGCTCTCTCTCCCTCTGTTTGTCCCTCTTTCTGTCTCTGTCTGCAGGTCCTTCTGTCCGTGGTGCTGCAGAACCTGGACCTGTGCCCCTCAACACTGATATCCATATCGCTAGCATTAGCTAGCATTATTTTTGATTCACTCGCTCTCTCTCTCTCTCTCTCTCAAACCAGCCGGTCAGACAGATGGCTGTCCACCATGAGCCTAGGTTCTGTCCAAGGTTTCTGGCTGTTAAAGGGAAGTTTTTCCTTGCCTCTGTCACAAAGTTCTTGCTCTTGTGGGTCAAGTTGGGTTCTGTGTTTCCCTGATAATCCTGTAAATTGCCTTGAGATGACTTCCTGTTGTGATCTTGTGCTATAGAAATAAAACTGAATTGAATCGATTCCTATTGTAGGAAGATGGATGTGTGTGTGTGTGTACCTTCATGTGGTTTATGGGCCCACTCAGTTGATCTGGACTCAGTAAATGTCTCCAGCCGGTACTACAGAATACAAACACACAAATACATTCAACATGTGCAGCATTTGAGCCATGAGAGAGGTCATTTTATATTCAAGGTCAAAGATAAATAAAGACAAATAATCAACAAGACCAGCCTTTTGGAATAATACAAAAGTAATATTAAAAACAATGCATTTCAGACAGCTACGTCAGTGGTAAGTGTGCGATGTCACTTCCTGTTTAGTTTTAGTTCCACTGCGTCTCTGTTGCTCCGTTTTAAACAATGTGTCGAAAACTATCATAATTAACCTCGACGGTTACAGTTTGTGTCTTTAACACATCCCAGTTGTCTCCCTCCCTGTCTAACTACACTCTTGCTGAAGCACCCTCTTACACATGTTCCAACTGATTAGCTTAGTCATGGATTCTCCCTTACTCAGATGTTTCGCTACTCCCTCTGCCTTGTTTAGCGATAATGGTACGTGTAATAATCTTCCCCGCAGTTGTGTGCTCTCTCTCCCTCTGTTGGTCCCTCTTTGTGTCTCAGTCTGCAGGTCTTTCTGTCCGTGGCACTGTGAAACCTGGACCTGTTGATGTCAAATCAGATATCCTGATTGCTAGCATTAGCATTTAAAGTTAAATGTAGCTTCTCTTCAGTCAGTGGTTTGCTCAACAGCCTACTACTGCTGTACTTTTGGCTTGTCCCGTGAGGGGTCGCCACAGCAACCCAACGTTCTCCACTTCACCCTGTCCTTTGCATTGTCCTCCCCAACACCAGCCACTCTCATGTCCTCCCTCACTACGTCCATGTCTCTTCTCCTGGGTCGTCCTCTAGTCCTGTCCTTTGCATCGTCCTCCCCAACACCAGCCACTCTCATGTCCTCCCTCACTACGTCCATGTCTCTTCTCCTGGGTCGTCCTCCAGCCCTGTCCTTTGCATCGTCCTTCCCAACACCAGCCACTCTCATGTCCTCCCTCACTACGTCCATGTCTCTTCTCCTGGGTCGTCCTCTAGTCCTGTCCTTTGCATCGTCCTCCCCAACACCAGCCACTCTCATTTCCTCCCTCACTACGTCCATGTCTCTTCTCCTGGGTCGTCCTCTAGTCCTGTCCTTTGCATCGTCCTCCCCAACACCAGCCACTCTCATGTCCTCCCTCACTACGTCCATGTCTCTTCTCCTGGATCATCCTCTAGTCCTGTTCCCTGGCAGTTCCATCCTCAGCATCCTTCTACCGATATAGTCCCTGTCTCTCCTCTGGACATGTCCAAACCATCAAAGTCTGGTCTCTGACCTTGTCTCCAAACGTCTAACCTTCACTGTCCCTCTTATTGTCTCATTTCTAATCCTGTCCAACCTGGTCACTCCCAAGGAGAACCTCAGCATCTTCATCTCCTCCACTTCAACATACTGGTGTCATTTTGTGGTGGTCACAGTGAGGGAAGGACATGAGGTAGCTGTAATTCCCGAGTTAGTTTTAACCCCTGGATTGTATGAGTAATTATGCACAGAAGTAGTCCATAAAGAATCAGTTAACACTTAAATGAAATGCTAATGAAAATCAATCAAAAGTCTACATTTGATCAGCTGATGGTACCAGCCTGAAAGGATATGAACGGATCATCTCTATAAGAAAAACTTTGACCGGTACTGATGAGGCATCAACATTGACTAACCCTGTAGGTATTGAATGGCTCCATGTTTGTGATGACTCCATCATTGGCAGGAGCTTTACTGTAGCAGCAATGAGAAGACGCAAAGCTCTTGAAAGCCTCGCGGGCCACATCCTCTGACAGAGATGGGATGCTACAACACACACAAGCAGAACCACATCATGAGCTAGCCTACTTCCATCTGCATGACATTGTCAACGGTCACACATGCATGAAATCTCAGAGTCATCTAAGAAACTTTGACTGAGCACTCTGAACAAATGAGTGCGGTGTCTTTTTGTGACATTTAGTGCAAAATGAAGAAATAAATTAAATGCACCTCTTAAGTGCGGGTGGCATTTGCAGTGGCTCAGTTGGTTGGGGCTTGGGTTGGGAACCGGAGGGTCACAGGTTCAAATCCCGGCCAACAGAAAAAATATGGAGTGTGGACTGGTGAGAGGGGCCAGTCAACCTCCAGGGCCAGAGCTGAGGTGCCCTTGAGCAGGGTACAATTCCCCCAAACGCTCCAGTGTGCCGAGCATGGCACCCTCACCCAAACCACACACCCATGTGGCTATGGAGAGTACCCAGCTGTCCTCGAGTCCAATGTTCTTCTGGGGGATTTCAACGCTCACATGGGCAGTGACAGTGAGACTTGGAGGGAGGTGATTGGGATGAATGGCCACCCCGAACTTCAATCAAATTTGAACAAGTCCAGTTTTTGCTCTGTGATCTACCATGACCTGGATGACTGAGAACCTACTCAGACATGTCACTGCACTGATTCTGATAGCATGTCAGCAGTCAGCCGGGTGATTGTGCAATCCATGGTGAGGCTCAGCCAGCTGGTGCCTCACCGTAAGTCTCTTCTCAGTACAGTAGTCCCTCATTTTCCACGGGGGTTACGTTCCAAAAACAACCCGCAATAAGTGAAATCCGCAATGTAGTAATCTTTATTTTTTTTCAATTATTATACATGTACATAAATGTTTTAAGGCTGTAAAACCCCTCACCACACACTTTATACACGTTTAACAGTCAGGCATTAATCTAAATAGATTGTTTCAGTATTATAGAATGAAACCAAAGATCAAAACCTTTTCAGAACTAAACATTTGTTTGAGAAATAAAAATATATAGTACGTACAGTAAACGTTTTCCTGTTAATAATGTTAAGGCGTGCAGGTCGAGGAAAGAGCCGCTTGGAGTGCAGAAGAACAAATATTCTACTCGTGCTGTCTTTAGCCTCTCATGCTGCTTTATTGGATAGCTTAGCACAGCAGCGCGGCTACATATATCAACAGGAAGAAACGAAACCCAAAAGGGACGTGACGTTTATGCTCCTCCAAAATAAAAGCCTCTTTTTACACAGAGAAGAAGAGCGCTATTAAACAAACGCTTAACAAATAAACATGATAGCTTTTAGAAATAACCAATTTAATTTTAATGATCAACCTACGAGGTTGAACACATGAGAAGTTGTTAATAGCAACTCGCGCGTATTTCACAGTTCCTCCGACCGCGCCCCTTCGTCTTGCGTCGCTTCAAGGCGCGTTCAAGTGCAAAAAATAAAATCTGAAAAATTGTAATAAAACTCCGCGAAGCAGCGAAGTCCCAGAAAATGAACCGCATTATATCGAGGGACTACTGTAGTTGAGCGATAAATGTCAAAATTCAGCAATTTTAAATGAAAGATAATCTAAAACTTTTGAAATAGAAAATATATTTTTCGTACAAAACATTGTATAAATATAATTATTTAATGTATTTTTTATTTTTTTGCACGGCAGCCAGTGAGACACGGCCTTACCTGCCTCCCCTGACTGCACGCCACAGAGTTCAATGCTGATGCAAACTTTGCAGGCAATAATTACATTGTGCATGCGTCCCATTGGTGGAATTATTACAGCCTCAAATGCACACAGGTTAACAGGATGGTGAGCAGCTCAATCAGACCTGAGACATCAGATCTTACCTCCAATCATCAGGTTCAGGGCCCGGCTGAGGTGGGGCAAGAGGCTCCAGGGGCACAGGGGGAGGCAAGTAACCACCTGCAGCAAAAAACATAACTATAGCTAGTTGCACCAACGTGAATATTTCTAAAAGTGTGTGGGTTAGACTCTTACCTCCTCCTTCCACAGTGCCTTCATACCCAGGCACGCTGCCAAACATGTGGGCCGCAGGGGTATTAAGAGGGGGATACAGCGCTGTGATAAACAACAGGAACAGATTCAAAAATCAGATAAAAGACATAACGAGATCGTTAAGGATGTTTAATCAGGATAATCAGTGAAAACATCGGGTAGCTTGACTAGTGAGAGAGACGAGGTGGTAAGAAAGGAATGAGAGCAACAAGGAAGTTAAGAGTTAGACAAGGAGAGCATGGTGCAAAGAACTTATGGATATGGTAGGAATACAGAGGGTAGGAAAGGATTGCAAGAAAAAAGAAAAGAGAAAGGGAGGATAGTGTAGACTGAATCAGGGTTATTATAGTTAACGAAAACTAACAAAAAAACGAAAACTAGAATTGAAAAAACATTTTTGTTAACTAGAACTAAATAAAAACTAGAATTAAAAGAGAAAACGAAAACTAACTAAAACGGTATTGTCCGTTCACAAAACTAACTAAAACGAATAAAAATTAAGGACACTAATCCCTTCGTTTTCGTCTTTATCGATTTTGAAATTGATTTATTTTGCTCGAGGAGTTTTACGTCCGTCCGGCTGTTCCCGTCACGGGTTGGTGACGTCACTAGCGACGGAAGCCGGCAGGAAGCGCCGAGCGCTCCAGCCCCGTGTGGGATGTGTTTATTACGACGGAGAGAAACAAGAAAGCTAACTGCGAGTAGCCCCCCGTAACAGAAGCAGCCCCCCAGCTAGCAGTTAGCACCGCGAAGGAGACAACAATAAGGGACTGCTTTTAACCTGCACCGACTGGAGCCCCCCCCCCACACACACACACACTGGGGGGGCATGGCTCGCTGCATTAATGAGACATGAGAAGAAGATGAGCTGCTTGGAGCCAAGCCCAAAGTGAGGAGCCCCCTGATGGAGCCCCCTGATGGAGCCCCCTGATGGAGCCCCCCTCAGCCAGGAGGACCTGGAGATGATCTGGATGAACCGTGGATTGGATTAGAGACGGACGACGAGGACACTGAACACGTTGGTGAGTGGTTCTAGTCCCAAATACATTAATTTTGTTGACCTTTTATGCTGATATAAAATGAAACAATAATCAGTGTTGTAAAGTTTAATTTATATTAAAACCCCATAAAGTCCCAAAAGGAGAGGAAATAAATTATTTGCTCTCTTTTAGTCATTCTGATCCAAAACCTAAAATGCCAATCACAAATGTTGGAGCCTCCATCCGCTAAAACCTGAAATGTATAATTATCACACTGACATCATCGTTATTGTCATGTCATGATTTCAGATCTAATATTGGGCTTCATTATAAATATACAATATTAAATGTGTTATCCTGGGGAAGCTAATTTAGGGTGCTAACAGTGTAAGAAATTAAATATCAGGAAACAAGTAACGTTAATATCCCTGCTGTAAAAACAAGGGTTATTACAAAGTCCTAATTCATGAATAATTATTAAACTGTACTATTCTTTGTGTGTTTTACATTTGTTTGTTCTTTTTGCTCAGAGCTTGACCTGCCAGAGTTCCAGAGGATCCATGTCTGGCTCACACCCTCCAGCTCACCCTGAACGCTGTCCTGAAGTACCCAAATACTGACTCACTGATATCAAGAGCCAGAAAGCTCGTCCACGCTGAGAGCAAATCATCAGCGGCAAATGAAGTATTAATCACAAAGTGTGGCTGAACTCTGGTCCGAGATTGTAGCACGTTAGCAGCTACGCTGTGGACTGTTACGGTTGGTTGTTTAAAATTACTGAATAAATGTTTGAAATGTTATCTTTTGTTGAGTTGTATTATTTTATTATATTTTAATCCTGCATCTGACAAATAACTGATAGTATGAAAAACTAAAACTAATAAAAACTAAATTAAACTAATAAAAACAAAACTAAAACTAATAAAAACTCTAAAAACTAACTAAAACTAACTGAATTAGAGAAAAGAAATTCAAAACTAACTAAAACTAACTGAATTAGAGAAAAGAAATTCAAAACTAACTAAAACTAACTGAATTAGAGAAAAGAAATTCAAAACTAACTAAAACTAAACTATAATTAAAAATCCAAAACTATTATAACCCTGGACTGAATGGAAAAAGTAAAAAAGGATGAGCAAGAGATGGCGAGCATAAGGCAGATGTGAAAAGTACAGCCATATACGACCATTTGGGCTGTTTAATCTCGCCCACAAAACCTGTCGAAATTACATTATCAAATTAAATAAAAGTAATTCATTTCACCTTTTCCCTGCAATGTCTACATTTCCGAAAAAGATATCAGTCAAACACACAGACTTCTGTTGAAGTGTGTTTATTACCCTCAAATTCAGCTGAATTTGTCCGATTTTCAAAGTTCCGCTACAATCTCCGTCTCTTCCTGCTTCTTCTCATGTAATAAACACCGATCGTTCACCTAACAACAGCAGTGCTGCCACCTATGGGTGGACAGCTAGTCATTACAGTAGTGTAGAACTCTGATATTCACAGAGGAGCTCCACCAGACCGCCGGTCTTACAGCTGAGTCAATTCCACATCAGAGCACGTCAGCGGATTTGTTGCCTGCACAGAGGAGGTTCCGTTTGTCTGTCTGTTAGCAAGTTTGTGGAAAAACTGCTGGCCGGATCTTGATGAAAAATAATCTGAAGATGGGTCTTGGTCTAATTTAGATCCCTTTAAATTCGGATACCAATCTGGATTTCTTAAATAAAGTGGATTTTCCCATTTACTGAGAATGGCTTTAAAAAGCACTCAGAGAGCGCAGACCTCCGCCGAGCAGCTCAATAGAACAGAAAGCCTTTATTGTCATTGCAGACACAGAACTGGATTTAAATCTGAACGGTTTTACATGGAACGTACAAACCGGATTCAAAGAAGGCTAAACTGACATTCTCAATAAAGAAACGGTTTCAATGAATTTGGATATTCTTGGAATCAACAAAGGAGGAAAGCCCCAGCAGTGCAGCCCCTGAGCTCGGACCCCTCCCTGCCCCGGTATTGCTCAACCTCCAAACCAAGTTTCACACTGCCCCGCCCCCCCTGCCCCGGTATTGCTCAACCTCCAAACCAAGTTGCACACTGCCCCTTTAAATGATAGAACGTTGTGTCCTTTATTTACATTCATTTTCTACCCCCCCCCCCCCCCCCTGCCCCTCCCTGCAGCTTCAGTTACATTGAAGTCTGGACCTCGCCCCATCCTGCCTGAACTTGTTCCGCATATTTGCACTCTTCCTGTGCATTTAATTGGGAAAAGCCCCCCCAGGGTTTCCGACTGAAACACGGTGGAGACCTTGGGGGGGGGGGGGGGGGGTATTTAATCTGGTGCCAAATAAACAGATCTCTAAAAACTGTTTGAAAAACTGAAATATGTTTTTATTATTCTGCACAAAGTGTGACAGCAAATGGCGGTTCGACTGTTCCTTTTTTCTTTTTTCTCTCTCGGTGCCCCCCCCCCCCCCCTAACATAGATCATGAACGGTTGCATTTACACTCGTCAAATCAGATTCAAGCTTACAGTTGAAGGCATATTTGGAAAGATTTGAATCACATTAAACGTTGTTTGTTGTTGTTGTTGTTGTTGCCGGACTGCATGCCTGCAACAAGCCGCCCACGTGACCGCCGCGCTCGCGCGTCTTTTCGTTTTTCCGTTTCGTTTTTCTCTTCCTACCTGCGCTGCTCATCCTGTTGTCTTCTTATCCGGACTCGTAAATATGTTCCGTGGACCAGCTGTCGGTCTCCGCTCCGCTCCGCTCCGCGCTGCTGCAAAACAACAAGACAACAGCTGACTTCCGGTCGCACCTTCACAATAAACGTCTAATATATCGGTTTGAGATTCAAATTACCGATAGATTAAAAAAAAAAAAATTTTTACACCGACGATGTCCAACAAATGTGGAAGAGCAAACACGAAGAATCAGCCTGATCGACATCAATGAACCAGCTCCTTCACACAAGATGCAGTATCAAATATCGGGCGGCTGGGGGCCTGTGGGTCATCCAGTGATCAGAAGGTCGGTGGTTCGACTGTCTGCATGTCGAAGTGTCCAAATTGCTCCCAGTGGGTCTGGCAGCACATTGCATGCAGTATGAATATGTGTGAATGGGTGAATGGGTGAATGTGAGGCCGAATGTAAAGCGCTTTGAGCACCGCGAGGCGGAGCGGTGGAAAAAGTGCAGCCCATTTACCATTTAAACAGAAGGAACAATGTCTCCATCCATCCAAACAGTTTTCTTTCACTCTGCAGATGGCGTCTATCCCAGCTCGCTGTGGGCCAGAGGCAGGGTACACCCCGAACGCGTCGCCAGGAACAGTCCTGTTAGTTATAACACCTATTTACAACGTGTACTCTCTGCAGAAATACAACTGGATGATTGCTGTAGGCTTTTACTTTGAAGGAATCATGATTCCTTTTCCGGTAACATGAATCCGCTCCAGTGGAGGAATGCGTGCCACACCCCGTCTGAACCTACTGAAAGGAGCAGATTCCACCGGGGTGCAAAGTAACGCGAGCATAAAAACGAAATGAACGGTTGAAGACGGACTGAAAACGTTCCCTCGATACGCAGCTCTGCAGACGCAGCTCTGGAGACGCAGCTCTGCAGACGCAACTCTGCAGACGCAGCTCTGCAGACGCAGCTCTGCAGACGCAGCTCTAGAGACGCAGCTCTGCAGACGCAGCTCTGCAGACGCAGCTCTAGAGACGCAGCTCTGCAGACGCAGCTCTGGAGACGCAGCTCTGGAGACGCAGCTCTGCAGACGCAGCTCTGGAGACGCAGCTCTGCAGACGCAGCTCTGCAGACGCAGCTCTGCAGACGCAGCTCTGCAGACGCAGCTCTGCAGACGCAGCTCTAGAGACGCAGCTCTGCAGACGCAGCTCTGCAGACGCAGCTCTGCAGACGCAGCTCTGCAGACGCAGCTCTGCAGACGCAGCTCTAGAGACGCAGCTCTGCAGACGCAGCTCTGCAGACGCAGCTCTGCAGACGCAGCTCTGCAGACGCAGCTCTGGAGATGCAGCTCTAGAGACGCAGCTCTGCAGACGCAGCTCTGCAGACGCAGCTCTGCAGACGCAGCTCTGCAGACGCAGCTCTGCAGACGCAGCTCTGCAGACGCAGCTCTGCAGACGCAGCTCTGGAGACGCAGCTCTGGAGACGCAGCTCTGCAGACGCAGCTCTGGAGACGCAGCTCTGCAGACGTAGCTCTGCAGACGTAGCTCTGGAGACGCAGCTCTGGAGACGTAGCTCTGGAGACGCAGCTCTGGAGACGCAGCTCTGGAGACGCAGCTCTGGAGACGCAGCTCTGCAGACGCAGCTCTGCAGACGCAGCTCTGGATTATTCCATCATTCATTTTAGTGTCTTTTATTTATTACCGGTATTGTTGACATGCCTCGAGCAGCAACGGAAGGGAAGAGACGTCAGACTGAGTGAAAGAGCATTTCATTCATGAACCAAGAGGAGCTGCCTGGAATACAAGCACCGCCCCTCTACTTACCTGTGAGCAGTCAATAAAGACAAACAACAACAACAGGCTGAAGACCGATCAGACTGTTACCTGTGGCTCGTTACACAGTTTCATGGTTCAATTCAACAATCAACCGCTGCATGGAAAAAGGTCGCCAGTGTAAATACGAATTTGTTCTTCTTGCCTTCCCTCGTCGGATAAAGGTTGAATAAATAATCAATAAATACACATTAGTAGTAGTAGAAGCAAAAACAGGAATACATTAGGATCACCTAAATTAACTACATGATCAGAATCCAGTTTTTAAATGAAAGAATATCAATTATATGAGAGTCACGGGGTAAACGTTGTGCTTTATTAGATAAGTACATTATTTTATTTACTACAAGTTTCAATAGAGGACTGTTGGTTTTATAATACACAATACGTGTGATTAATGCTTTTTATATCAATGATAATATATCAGCAGCTGACAGAATTATTCGACTTTATTTTTAAAGCTTTTTATGCTGCTTTGGAATCATTTTGTTCCCATCCACCAGAGGGAGCCACAGTCCAAGACACACCGTGTTCAGGCAGAGGAAGCTGCACTTTAACCCATTCAGTGCCAGACTCAGAATATTATGGACTATGCAAACACCGAACCTACCAGATTATAGATTAAAGTCTCTTCTGTCATCAGGAAAGAATTAAATGTTCCTCAGATTTTATTTCTGTTGGACACAGAAAGGAGGCAGATAAACGACAAACAGAAAACACGCTTTCTGCACGTTGACGCTAATATTTGTTGTTTCGGTGACACATCAAGCATCTCAACAGTTGTTTACTTCTAGAAAACAATAAAAACAACACTGAGAGAGTTTCTGGTGAAATAACAAATGTATTTACACAACATCAACATCTGACCAAAACAAAGACGAATGAAACGAGATGTACCGACTCTCGTTTGTGCGTCTCGTCTCAGAGTTACGATCCGTAGATAGTACTCATAGATAGTACTCATAGATAGTACTCATAAAGCATGACACCGATCGAACTGATACACAGTTATGAAGTTAGGGCCAATCCCAGCAGGAGGGTGTAACCGCCCCCCGAGAGGAGGGTGTAAATGCCCCCACCCCCCGAGAGGAGGGTGTAAACGCCCCCGCCCCCTGAGAGGAGGGTGTAAACGCCCCCGCCCCCTGAGAAGAGGGTGTAAACACCCCCTCAGAGGCCCCCGCCCCCTGAGAGGAGGGTGTAAACGCTCCCCCTGAGAGGAGGCACAATTCACTGCAGCTTCTAAATCACAGAGGAATGACAAGTCAAATGTGACAGAATTAATGAAATACTATAAATGTATATATATATATACACTATAAATGTTAGCATGAATCCTGCATTCAGAATGACGATAAATACAAAGTGTTAGATTCTAGACAGCGTTGTTGTCGTTGTTGTTGACCTCCATCTTGCCAATCAGCTCAGTTATCAGCTGTTGCACGGCGTGAGAGCGGAGTCGGCCGACCTCCAGGACGCCCTCATGGTTCACGGAGCCCAAGTCCTCGTAAGCCTTCACCACCTGCCACAGGTGAGTCCTCCATGAGTCCTCCATCCATCCTCCATCATCCATCCATCCATCCATCCTCCATCCATCCATCCTCCATCATCCATCCATCCATCCATCCATCCATCCTCCATCCATCCATCATCCATCCTCCATCCATCCATCCATCCATCATCCATCCTCCATCCATCCATCCATTATCCATCCATCCTCCATCCATCCATTATCCATCCATCCATCCATCCATCATCCATCCTCCATCCATCCTCCATCCATCCACCATCCATCCTCCATCCATCCATCCATCCATCATCCATCCTCCATCCATCCTCCATCCATCCACCATCCATCCATCCATTATCCATCCATCCATCCATCCATCCATCATCCATCCTCCATCCATCCTCCATCCATCCACCATCCATCCATCCATTATCCATCCATCCATCATCCATCCTCCATCCATCCATTATCCATCCATCCATCCATCCATCATCCATCCTCCATCCATCCACCATCTATCCATCCATCCATTATCCACCCAGCCATCCATCCTCCATCCATCCATTCATCCATCCATCCATCCATCCATCCTCCATCATCCATCCATCCATCCATCCTCCATCCATCCATTATCCATCCATCCATCCATCCATCCTCCATCCATCCATCCATCATCCATCCTCCATCCATCCTCCATCCATCCACCATCCATCCATCCATTATCCATCCATCCATCCATCCATCCTCCATCCATTATCCACCCATCCATCCATCCTCCATCATCCATCCATCCATCCATCCTCCATCCATCCATTATCCATCCATCCATCCATCCATCCTCCATCCATCCACCATCCATCCATCCATTATCCATCCATCCATCCATCCTCCATCCATCCATTATCCATCCATTATCCACCCATCCATCCATCCTCCATCCATCCATTATCCATCCATCCATCCATCCATCCATCATCCATCCTCCATCCATCCTCCATCCATCCACCATCTATCCATCCATCCATTATCCATCCATCCATCCATCATCCATCCTCCATCCATCGATCCATCCATCCATCCATCATCCATCCATCCATCCATCCATCCATCCTCCATCCATCCATCATCCATCCTCCATCCATCCATCCATCCATCATCCATCCTCCATCCATCCATCCACCATCCATCCATCCATTATCCATCCATCCATTATCCATCCATCCTCCATCCATCCATTATCCATCCATCCATCCATCCATCATCCATCCTCCATCCATCCTCCATCCATCCACCATCCATCCATCCATCCATCATCCATCCTCCATCCATCCTCCATCCATCCACCATCCATCCATCCATTATCCATCCATCCATCCATCCATCCATCATCCATCCTCCATCCATCCATCCATCCATCCTCCATCCATCCATCCATCCATCATCCATCCTCCATCCATCCTCCATCCATCCACCATCCATCCATCCATTATCCATCCATCCATCCATCCATCCATCATCCATCCTCCATCCATCCTCCATCCATCCACCATCCATCCATCCATTATCCATCCATCCATCCATCCATCCATCATCCATCCTCCATCCATCCATTATCCATCCATCCATCCATCCATCATCCATCCTCCATCCATCCACCATCTATCCATCCATCCATTATCCACCCAGCCATCCATCCTCCATCCATCCATTCATCCATCCATCCATCCATCCATCCTCCATCATCCATCCATCCATCCATCCTCCATCCATCCATTATCCATCCATCCATCCATCCATCCTCCATCCATCCATCCATCATCCATCCTCCATCCATCCTCCATCCATCCACCATCCATCCATCCATTATCCATCCATCCATCCATCCATCCTCCATCCATTATCCACCCATCCACCCATCCATCCATCCTCCATCATCCATCCATCCATCCATCCTCCATCCATCCATTATCCATCCATCCATCCATCCATCCTCCATCCATCCACCATCCATCCATCCATTATCCATCCATCCATCCATCCTCCATCCATCCATTATCCATCCATTATCCACCCATCCATCCATCCTCCATCCATCCATTATCCATCCATCCATCCATCCATCCATCATCCATCCTCCATCCATCCTCCATCCATCCACCATCTATCCATCCATCCATTATCCATCCATTATCCATCCATCCATCCATCATCCATCCTCCATCCATCGATCCATCCATCCATCCATCATCCATCCTCCATCCATCCATCCATCCATTATCCATCCATCCTCCATCCATCCATCCATCATCCATCCATCCATCCATCCATCCATCCATCATCCATCCATCCATCCATCCATCCATCCATCCATCCTCCATCATCCATCCATCCATCCATCATCCATCCATCCACCCATCATCCATCCATCCATCCATTATCCATCCATCCATTATCCATCCATCCATCCATCCTCCATCCATCCATCATCCATCCATCCATTATCCATCCATCCATCCATCCTCCATCATCCACCCATCCAGCATCCACCCATCCATTATCCATCCATCCATCATCCATCCATCATCCACCCATCATCCATCCTCCATCCATCCATCATCCATCCATCCATCCATCCATCCTCCACCCATCCATCCATCCATCATCCATCCATCCATCCATCCATCATCCATCCATCCATCCATCCATCCATCCATCCATTCTCCATCCATCCATTATCCATCCATCCATCCATCCTCCATCCATCCATCCATCCATCCACCCATCATCCGTCCATCCTCCATCCATCCATCATCCATCCATCCATTATCCATCCATCCATCCATCCTCCATCCATCCTCCATCATCCACCCATCGATCATCCACCCATCCATCCATCCATCCATCATCCACCCATCATCCATCCATCCTCCATCCATCCATCCATCCATCCTCCACCCATCCATCATCCATCCATCCATCCATCCACCATCCTCCATCCATCCACCCATCATCCATCCATCCATCCTCCATCCATCCATCCATCCATCCTCCACCCATCCATCATCCATCCTCCATCCATCCTCCATCATCCACCCATCCATCCATCCATCAATCCATCCTCCATCCATCCACCCATCATCCATCCATCCATCCATCCATCCATCCACACATCATCCATCCATCCTCCATCCACCCATCCATCCACCCATCATCCATCCATCCATCCATCCTCCATCCATCCATCCATCCATCATCCATCCATCCATACACACATCATCCATCCATCCATCCTCCCCTCATCCATCCATCCACCCATCATCCATCCTCCCATCCATCCTCCCATCATCCATCCATCTACCCATCATCCATCCATCCATCCTCCCATCCATCCATCCATCCACCCATCATCCATCCATCCTCCAGGCATCCATCCATCCTCCCATCATCCATCCATCTACCCATCATCCATCCACCCATCATCCATCCTCCCTTTCATCCATCCATCCATCCTCCCATCATCCATCCATCTACCCATCATCCATCCACCCATCATCCATCCATCCTCCCATCATCCATCCATCTACCCATCATCCATCCACCCATCATCCATCCATCCTCCCATCATCCATCCATCTACCCATCATCCATCCACCCATCAGCCATCCTCCCATTCATCCATCCATCCATCCATCCATATGTTGATCAGTCTACTTGCCTTGTTGGTGATCAGAGAGAGACCGAAGACTTTCAGACCACAGTGAGTTGCCATGACAACCTCAGGAGCCGTACTCATCCCTGTTGTGTTGTAAAACATTTATATATTATCTGATGAGGATATTACTGCTGATAACAGGATAATCAATCAGTTATAAATGTTATTTCTTCAGTGTGATCAGTAAAACTAACTCTGTCCACGTGGGACGAAGGAAAGCTTCATGATAACGTCTTAATATTTGATGTTACAGACGATGCTCGATTTAATCCAGCATCTCTTATTACCATGTGCTGGATGCTACAGGCTACTGGCCAGATGTTCCCAGTGCATCGACCAGTACGCTGGAATTACCAGTACGCTGGAATTACCAGTACGCTGGAATTACCAGTACGTTGGAATTACCAGTACGTTGGAATTACCAGTATGTTGGAATTACCAGTACGCTGGAATTACCAGTACGTTGGAATTACCAGTATGTTGGAATTACCAGTACGCTGGAATTACCAGTACGTTGGAATTACCAGTATGTTGGAATTACCAGTACGCTGGAATTACCAGTACGTTGGAATTACCAGTACGCTGGAATTACCAGTACGCTGGAATTACCAGTACGTTGGAATTACCAGTACGCTGGAAGTACCAGTACGCTGGAATTACCAGTACGCTGGAATTACCAGTACGTTGGAATTACCAGTATGTTGGAATTACCAGTACGCTGGAATTACCAGTACGCTGGAATTACCAGTACGCTGGAATTACCAGTACGCTGGAAGTACCAGTACGCTGGAAGTACCAGTACGCTGGAATTACCAGTACGCTGGAAGTACCAGTACGTTTCTGAGACCAGATGTTGATGCAGATGTGACGTTCCGAGCGTCGTACCAACAGCGTCCACGCCCAGCCGGTGCAGCATCCTGGCCTCTGCAATGCTCTCAAAGGTGGGCCCACCCACCATGGCGTACACGCCCTCCTGCATGAGGCCGGCCACGCCTTGCTGCTTGGCGATCTCCATCGCCATGGAACCCAGGCCTTTGTCGTAGCAACCTGACATCGCTGGGAAACGAGGCCCAAACCTGCGAACAGCAAAGAGCGAGTCCTCAACAGCGAGCGGATGCTGAACGACGTACGGTGGAGCGACCGTCCTGGTGTCGGGTTACTTGTCGTCGTTGGGTCCGCTCAGCGGGTTCAGGCCGGCCATTCCAGGGAAGCTGACGTGGTCCTTTATGATCATGATGTCACCCGGCTGGAGGCCGTCAGCCAATGAGCCGGCAGCATTCGTTACAATCAAAGTCTCCACCCCCAGCAGCTTAAAGACACGGACTGGAAACGTCGTCTGATAGGTGATAGGTGACAGGCAGACGGGCAGACGGGCACACGGGCAGACGGGCAGACGGGCAGACGGGCACACGGGCACACGGGCAGACGGGCAGACGGGCAGACGGGCAGACGGGCAGACGGGCACACGGGCAGACGGGCACACGGGCAGACGGGCAGACGGGCACACGGGCACACGGGCAGACGGGCAGACGGGCAGACGGGCAGACGGGCACACGGGCACACGGGCACACGGGCACACGGGCAGACGGGCAGACGGGCAGACGGGCACACGGGCAGACAGGCAGACGGGCATGCAGGCACACGGGCAGACGGGCAGACGGGCACACGGGCAGACGGGCAGACGGGCAGACGGGCATGCAGGCAGACGGGCAGATGGGCAGGCGGGCAGGCAGACGGGCAGACAGGCAGACAGACGGCCAGACGGACGGGCAAGCGGGCAGACAGACAGGCAGACAGGCAGACGGGCAGGCGGGAAGACAGACAGACAGACAGACAGGCAGGCGGGCAGACAGGCAGACAGACAGGCAGACAGACAGGCAGACAGAGAGGCAGACAGGCAGGCAGGCAGACAGGCAGGCGGGCAGACAGGCAGACAGACAGGCAGACAGAGAGGCAGACAGGCAGGCAGGCAGACAGGCAGGCAGGCAGACAGGCAGACAGACAAGCAGACAGACAGGCAGACAGAGAGGCAGACAGGCAGGCAGGCAGACAGACAGGCAGGCAGACAGAGAGGCAGATAGGCAGGCAGGCAGACAGGCAGGCAGGCAGACAGGCAGGCAGACACACAGACAGACAGGCAGACGGGCAGACAGGCAGACAGACAGACAGACGGGCAGGCGGGCAGACAGACAGACAGGCGGGCAGACAGACAGACAGACAGGCAGACAGACAGGCAGACAGGCAGACAGACAGGTTGATTATTGTTGAACTCTCAGACGTAATATATTCTGCTTGTTCTTCCAGGTGTCGTTTTGCCCTCGGTGTGTCCTTCCAGGCAGAACTTCCTCTATCCTGCTTTGAAATGGAAAACACTCCGATGTAACGGAGGAAATGGGAAATGTTGTCGAAGCGTAAGTTTATTAATGACATTCCCCACTAGCTAGTTAGCCAGTTAGCTCAGCATGACACTCCCACTGAGAGATCCTGAGCGGCAACAACGGTGGCATTCAGCAGTCCGTTAAAACGCTGCATGTGACACGCGCACACACACACACGCGCACACACACACACACACACACACACATAACAGATCCCATGCTGCTGATTACAGTCACATTTACATTTTACAAAGTGCTTTAATCCGCTTACACACTGTGTGTGTGTGTTTGCTCTATGTACAACTAACTTTATGTTTATTGTGTAATGTACTGCATGTATTTATAAATGCAGTAAAACAAGAGGTGTGTTCAAGGGCCTTCTGGCAGGGTGGAAACATTTTGCACTATTTTGCAGCCGTAAAGCAGCCTAAATATGCTGAGAAGTCAAACTTTGGGTAAAACATACCGGCCCCCGATGCTGTCCAACAGTTACGAGGACGTTTTTATTTTTATCCATATTTAATCTGTTTAGTTAAACAACAATTTCCCTTTTGAATCTGGAGGTCATGGGACATTCTAAAATATCATATTGTAATTGCTATATCTTGTTTTTCTTAATAGCTTAAATAAATGAGACACAATATTTACATGTTATGCTAAATGTGTGTGTGTATGTGTGTGTGTGTGTGTGTGTGTACCTTGCAAAGTGAATGACCTTCATACATGTGGAAGCGACCCTGCATGCACACACACGTCTTCCCTTTCAGCTCCCCAAAAACCAGCCGACCTGCGTGACCTTGAACTGTAAAGAAGAGTCAGAACCAAAACGAGTTAGAAGCTAAATATAAACTGAATTACTCATTCATGTGATTCGGTTATGCGCTTCAAAAAAAAGCTGAAGCACAAAACGCAAAACAGGAGGTTCAAATTTCGACTCTAAAATGCTGAATAATTGAAATACACAAGTGCAGTAATAACTTGACATACGAGTGTTTCCCAGATACGAGCATCATTTTGCTTTGAGACACGAGCAGCTGCCAGGTGGTGGCGCTAAATAGCCGAGCGCTGCTAGCTAGCTTCACTCGTTGAGTATTCTTTCTAGTACAGTGGTACCTCTACTTACGAATTTAATCCGTTCCGGGACTAGCTTCGTAACGTGAAAACTTCGTAAGTAGAGACGCATTTTGAATGTAAATGCACTAATCCGTTCCAAGCCCCGCAAAAGTATTGTAACGGTTCATGTTTTAGGAGTGTTCATTATTCCTACGCTGCAGAGAGTCCGCAAAGGCATCCAGGGAGGAGGGGCGGTGTGTGTGTGTGGGTGCCGCGAGGAGGAGGAGGGGAACGGGAGAGCTGCGTAGCTCCCGCAGCTCTCCCGTTCTCCTCCTCCTCCTCGCGGCACCCACACACACAGAGAGTTACCCGTCGTGTGCTTATTCCAGCGTCCGACGGACGCTACATTATGATATTTTTTTTAAATATTAATCTACCTGTTAGCTGTTACTTTTTGTCCTCTTTGTTTACTGGTCCTTTGCGGTGTTTTCTGCCTCGCGTTTCTTGAAAAACTGATCCAATGACGTCTGCTTTTGCCGGCTTTTGACAATCCGTCGGAAATGTGCGAGGCAGACGTCATCATAATGAGCAATAGCCCGACTTGTCAACACTTTTTCCGGGTGACACGAGGGGGACACGAATAGCATGCTGGGATACGCGCATACGCAACGGGTTGCCAGGCAGATTTTAGGCGATAGCCAATGGCAGAGCAGCTACGAGCAGCTATTTTTGACTTCGTATCCAGAAACGCCTTCGTAACGAGAGGCAATATTTTCCCATTCAGATACTTCGTAACCTGAAACTTTCGGATGTAGAGACATTCGTAAGCAGAGGTACCACTGTATTCTGTATGGATAGATTTATTTCATGTAGACTATAATACACGCTGTAGCCATGTAATATTTACACATTTGCACAGTAATATTTTTTTAATCCTCGCATTACCTGTATGTAAATATTTTTGTATATTAGTATACACTCTACTTGATCTTTGCACTGTTTAGGTGCCAAATCCCAACATGATGAAACTGATGAAGTTACATTTAGCTAGTAACATACTGGATGTTCAGTTTACTGACATGCAATCAGCTGCCTTTAGGACACTACGAATAGTGTCCTTTCGTCTTGTCCCCTGAAGGGTCGCCACAGCAAATCAACCTTCTCCACTTCACCCTGTCCTTTGCATCGTCCTCCCCAACACCAGCCACTCTCATGTCCTCCCTCACTACGTCCATGTCTCTTCTCCTGGGTCGTCCTCTAGCCCTGTCCTTTGCATCGTCCTCCCCAACACCAGCCACTCTCATGTCCTCCCTCACTACGTCCATGTCTCTTCTCCTGGGTCGTCCTCTAGTCCTGTTCCCTGGCAGTTCCATCCTCAGCATCCTTCTACCGATATAGTCCCTGTCTCTCCTCTGGACATGTCCAAACCATCAAAGTCTGGTCTCTCTGACCTTGTCTCCAAAACGTCTAACCTTCACTGTCCCTCTGTCTCATTTCTAATCCTGTCCAACCTGGTCACTCCCAAGGAGAACCTCAGCATCATCATCTCCTCCACTTCTAGCTCCGCCTCCTGTCTTCTCCTCAGAGACACTGTCTCTAAGCCGTCCATCATGGCTGTCCTCACCACTGTCTCTAAGCCGTCCATCATGGCTGTCCTTACCACTGTCTCTAAGCCGTCCATCATGGCTGTCCTCACCACTGTCTCTAAGCCGTCCATCATGGCTGTCCTCAACACTGTATCTAAGCCGTCCATCATGGCTGTCCTCACCACTGTCTCTAAGTCGTCCACCATGGCTGTCCTCACCACTGTCTCTAAGCCGTCCATCATGGCTGTCCTCCCCACTGTCTCTGAGCCGTCCATCATGTCTGTCCTCACCACTGTCTCTGAGCCGTCCATCATGTCTGTCCTCACCACTGTCTCTGAGCCGTCCATCATGTCTGTCCTCACCACTGTCTCTGAGCCGTCCATCATGGCTGTCCTCACCACTGTCTCTAAGCCGTCCATCATGGCTGTCCTCACCACTGTCTCTGAGCCGTCCATCATGGCTGTCCTCACCACTGTCTTGTAGACCTGTCCCTTCGTCCTATCACAGAGCACACCTGATACTCTCCTCCCCCCGTTCCAGCCTGCCTGCACACGATTCTTCACCTCCTTTCCACATTCTCTCCATCACTCTGCTCTGTTGACCCGAGGTACCTGAAGTCCTCTCCCTTCTTTCCGTCTCTTCCTTGTAGCTTCACTGTCCCCCCTGGGACCTTCTCATGTACACACATGTACTCTGTTTTACTCCTGCTCACCTTCATTCCTCTCTTTTCTAGAGCAGACCTCCACTTCTCTAGATTCTCCTCTACCTGCAGATCACAATGTCATCTGCAAACATCATATTCAGAGGAGCTTCCTGTCTCACCTCATCTGTTAGTCTATCCATCACCATGGCAACCGAAAAGGGTCTCAGAGCTGATCCCTGGTGCATCCCACCTCTACACTAAACTCCCCTGACATATCTATGCAGGTTCTCAGTCATCCAGGTAAATCATGAAGAGCAAAAAAGAAGAATCGGTTGGTTGGTCACGCTTGATGGACGACGTGAAACACAGGGCAGACTGATAAATGGGAGGATCCGGTAACCAACCTGTCGGACAGAATGCTCACAGAAGCAGAAAAGGACGTCCTGAATTTTGCCGTCACACCAAAACAGATCCCGGTGGTGGACCTCACCACAGCATCAGAATCAATCATCAATCAATCATCGTGCTAGTGCCAAAACACTTGCATCCATTTTTGAGTAGTATAATCAATACTCGTAAAAAGCATATGTACCGTAGCAATAAATCATAAAGTGATGATAAATCAGGTATGTCGAGGGTACCTGTGCTCTGAGGGAAGCCTGGTATGTCAGAATAAAGAAAGGCGTCTTGACACTTCAGGGTGTCAGCGAGCATGCCAAGTCCAGACCCACAAATGATCGCTACCTGGGGGCGGTGCTTGGTATGAGACTTCAACCAATCAGCGGTCTTCTGGTATTCGTCATGACTGTAGAACAAAGAAGGGAAGAAAGTTGTAAATAACTTTCATTTATAATAACAATCTAATGTCTAATTATAGAGCACCTTTGACAAACGAAACACTGACAGCAAATGGAAATGACACGCTTAAGTGAAAACCATATATTTATCAACAAATGTGTTAAAGATATTTGACTATTTTTTAAATAAACAAAGAACAAGTGAGTGTGTTCTGAGAAGAAACATGTAAGAATCAATTTTACATTTTGTCACCGCAGTTCGATTCTGTTCACTTTTTTTTTTTTTTATCTCTGGGTCGACTTTGATTCGATTTGCACTATTTGCCAGATATGGGACTGTTCCGTCTGGAAGTTATTTAAAAGTCACTCCTTGGTTGAACTGGTCCCAGTACACACGTATAATATGCGAGCAATCTGGTCTCGTGCCGTGAGCGGATGCTCAAACACACACTAACGGAGGTTATTTCTTACCTGATTTGTTCTTTGCTGTGCATGATTGATGTCTGGCGACCTACGATGATGTTGGATGTGACGACTGATGAGATCTGTCTGTGTCTTAGCGTGTGCGTGTGTGTGTGCGTGTGTGTGCGTGTGTGTGTGCGTGTGATGGAAGGGCAGGGCGATAGCAGCCAGTTCGCTGATCGGTCTACATATTTACTGGTCACATGCTCCTGATTGGTCAACAACTCATCCATTTATCAGCAGCAGCCAATGGGGCAACGGCATCGTGGAACTGTGCACGTGTGTTTCCTAAAGAGGACAAAATCTAAGTCCCCAAAGTTCCTTTTATCAGAGCTTTAACAACTTAGAAGATAAAATTGTGGCTAAAGTTTGGAGAAATTGATGATGATTTGTCTTATATGCACGGATTGATGTGGAAATCATGATGTCATCACAAAGCCAAAGCGACGCCGCCTTTTATGTCGACGTGAAATGCACCTGTGTGCTCATGTACTGGATTGCATACATCCTGTGTTCTTATTGTTGTGTGATTATCTTTGCTTTTCTTTTTTACAAAACCTTTGCACACACACACACACACACTCACACACACACACACACACACACACACGAGTTGTGTTCATCATTGGGTTCAGGTTTAAACCAGAATACCCACAGCTCCACTATGATAAGGAAATATAAATTGTGCAGCACAAACTTGCTAAAGCTGCGTTTGTACAGGAAAATGTTTTTCTTCAGATACAAATTCCCGTACAGACACAAAGACATTTTTCACATGTTGAAAGAAGCCCCCATTTTCCTTCACTTATTAAGTCGCATGCTTGCATTGTTTTGTTTTTTATATGAAGTGGGTGAAAAGAAACGTCACCTGACTATCGCCGTGGAGTCGATCGACTGTGTGGGGACGGAATGATCACCTTTGGCTGGACTGTTGTAAAACCCCATCGGCGAATCAGAGCTGAGCTCTGGCAGTTTAATGAACAGCACCTCGCCAGTCAGTCTTCTTTTAATGGGAATTCCAAAAACCCGTCTCATGACCACTTGCACACTTCACTTATTTCCTTCGTGCTGCTCTGATCAGCTGATGGTAATGAGGCTCATGCACAACCAATAAGCAGAGGTGGACCAGAACCAGAGGAAAGAGGTGAGCTGTGCATTGATCTGAGCAGCTCCAAGCAGCTCCAAACGCCAGAGTGCAGCTCGGTCCAACGGAATGATGTCATCGCTCAGGACAAACCACAATATCCACAAAACGAGAAACTACAGCAACTGGAAAACTCAGAAGTCACATTTGGGAGGTTTCACGTGACACTGGCGTCTGAAAATAAAACAGACTGACGCTCATTCATTAGTTAGTCTCATGTTTCAGCTTGGCATTTAACACTGCGTGTGTGTGTGTGTGTGTGTGTAATTTAACAGAAGCCATGTTGTGTTAATAAGAAGAGCACAGCTGCTTGTTAGAGACATAAAAACCGAGATTTAGGATGATGAATAAAATAAAAATGTCTCTGTTTAGCACTTTATAGGCGGAGCAGGGAAAGACAGAACCCAACTTGTCGCACAAAAGCAAGAACTTTGGCAATGGAGGCAAGGAAAACTTCCCTTTAACAGGCAGAAACCTTGGACAGAACCTAAATCTCATCATTGACCGTTTGGAGAAAGAGGAGAGAGAGACAGACAGACAGATAGGTAGAGAGACAGACAGACAGATAGGTAGAGAGACAGAGACAGATAGGAGGCAAGACTAACACAGAGAGAGCGATAGAGAGACTGTGAGGGTTGTCATGTTGATTATTGCTGTTTGATTTCTGCTTCTGCACAGCCGGAGGCACTAATTGGCCGAACGAGGAACACCTGCTCCAGATCGCCCCCTACAGTTCCACCCGATATACCGGTAATCTTGACTTGTTTGACAGTCCCCCACCAGATTATCCTCTCAGTTTTCTCGGTATTTGTGCGCCAGTGTTTTTGTGTTTGATCTTTTTGGATGCCTAGTACATCTCCTAGTACATTTTAGTTTTTGTGTATGAAGTATTTTTTTTTAAATCACATTGTGTGACATTAAAATATTTAAAACCATTTTCGAGTTTGTCTGCTCTGTATTTTTGGGTCCAGATCCTAGCACAGCCCGTAACAGAATACAGCAATACCTTGAAATGTACACGTGTATCTCCAAGATACTTTTTTACGGTTTGGCCTATCATCGACTCAAAAGTGCAGATTTCTGTCACAATAAACGAAGGTGTTTTTCATGTTTAACAACACGCATATGCGGTTACGTGTGGATGGAGTTTTTTATAAAAACGAGATTGTGTGGATACAAGAAAACTTTCAAAATGGAGTGGGAAAGATATTCGGTAAAAACAAACCCTGGCTACATGTGTACATGGCCTTAGACCAGTCCTTCTCAATTATTTTCTGTCGCACCCCCCCTAGGAAGTCTGGAGTACTAAAGAAGTATGAGAGTAGTTCAGGATATGTAGGACAGCAGTGAAGTGTGCTGTAGGATTAACAGGGGAGTTTAGTGTAGAGGTGTACAGTAGTACAGTAGTACTTGTACACATGTAATTACAATGACCTTGTACCTAACATAGCGTAACCTTCTTGATCATCCAGGATTTAATATTCTAAAGGCATGTTTGAACTCCCGGTAAGTGGTTGGTACCGTTTGTGTACTCCGTACTCTTCCCTGCACTAGACGGCATACAATACTTTGCTCTGCTTGTGTCTTGTCGTTAGGGTGGACCAGCTTCTGCCGTTGATGTGTCGCCAGGTTCCAAGAGCATGGGAATCTTGTCTTGAAGGAATCAAGTATATTCACGAAAAGGTTTGTGAAAATTAGTTGGGACTGTTTTTCTGCATGTTAGTCACCTTTCAGAATTCAACTTAAAACAGACTTCCTCTGGCAAGTTCTGACTAAAAACCAAGACGTAATTCAATAAAGGTATTGTTTTCAGACTGGAAAAAGAATGCTGTATTCAAAAAGGTTACAGCAGCAATAAGTCGGTGCAGATTCTATCTTATATTAAAGAGGAAGTAGGAGCATGTAATGTGAGTATATGAATGTGTTACGCTGACAGCGGCAGGAAGGAATGACCCACAATCCTGTGTGTGTGCGTCTCCCTCTTCTGGCTAAGGAGGGTGGGGGCTTCTAGAGGGTGTCCCAGGACAGGGCTGGGCTCTTCCTGTCAGCTGCTGTGATGCTCCTCCTCCTCTCCCCTCCGATCATGTGACCAACAGGCTGCCCGAACGCCGTCACGGGCGTCTCACGAAAGGGAACAACCGGCAAAGACATTTCCAAATTCTTCTTCTGCTGTTTTGTTCTGTCAGTCTCTGCTTTCAACCCTGTTTTTATACTCTACCCCCCCCCCCCCCCCCCTGTTATTTTTAACAGTTCATTACCTCCACTGAGCCGAGGCGGAGGTTACGTAATCGCTGGCGTTTGTTTGTCTGTCCGTCCATTTGTCAGTAAGATAACTCAAAAGGTTCTCCAGGGATCTTGGTGAAATTCCCAGGGCCTGTCGGGAATGTTTCCAGGAATAGATGGTTAAAGTTTGGTGACGATCCAGAGGAGATCCTGGATTCTGGATCAGTTTGACCTTTTCACTTACATTGCAGTCAATGGAGCTTCAAAATTAGTTCCTCAATATCTCGGTTGATTATTGACCGATGTTTATGATGTTTGACACAGTCATGTGGGGGGGGGGGGGGGGGGTCTATCTCACGATCGAATCAGACACAGAATGAGGTCAGGAACAAATATTACATTTAAACATTAAACCCGTTTATGGATTCAAGAATCAGTTAAAAAATCAGCTCTGATTCACGTTTACTTTTCATGTTGGTGCATAAAGATACCAGAACAATGTAGAACCTTCTGGTGCTGATCCAGATCACCGTGTGGACGGAGTAGATCCAGTTAGGAGGGGAACGAGCTGCTTGGGGGAGGTCTGTGCTCTGAGTGCTTTTCTTGTTTCTACCTCAGGGTTTGCTGGGAGGAGCGAGGAGGCGGGGATAAGGATCGGTGATGTCATTTCACCCCACCTTAAATGGAGCTGCCTACCTCAGGGGAGGGCTAGGCTGTGTGTGTGTGTGTGTGTGGGGGGGGGGGCTACGGAACAATCTAAAATAAAAACATTCAGTCGACTTGACTTGCCTCCTGGGGGGAGCAACACTAATTGCTGGTGTCCTTTCCACCACCAGGGGGCTTGCAGGAATTGATCCCTTGAGCCGCGCGCCTTCTTCCCAGAACCGTCCGTACGCAGGCCGGCATCCTGACTGGAGCCTGGTCGCATGTTCCACATATTAAATTACCCGTGAAATATTTGCTTGGCCTCCAGGGTGTGCAGCAGCCTCGTCCGACTCCTCCCCCCCCCCCCCCCCCCCACATCTCCTACCCGATGAAGGCCGAGTTGTCCCATGTTAGAAAAGGGGCATCAGAGGCAACTTCAGATATGTTTCTCCTCTTGTCACCTTTTCCTCCTTCTCTCCGATGCATTGCTCCTTCTTGCATTCACCCGGGGCTGGCGGTGGGGGGTGGGGGGTGGGGGGGCTGCTTTCCTAATGTCAGTTGTCTGAGAGGTCAAACATTACATGATTCAGGAATAAGAGCTCCGTTTGCTCTCACTGTGTGA